>NC_133460.1:113818959-113843959 GCF_048565385.1 Saimiri boliviensis | reverse complement strand
ATATTACACAGGAGCCTAACACTACAATTAAAATGATTTTCATCAGATAGAGAAGCTCTGGTTAATCAGCTTCATAAAAGTAAATATAAATGAACTAATTCATAGCTTAAACACACAGAAATAGAGCAGACTTTGAAGTTAGTCACTGCGGTGGGGGCTTGCCCCTTTCTTGTGTGATACCTAGATCGGGCTCCAGTTGAAAGGGTTGATCCCATTCTTCATTTTAGCCCAGTTTCAAGTGTCCTCATTCCACCGCTCCATGCTTACGCTGGCCCTGGAGTTTTTTGTTGGAAACTCTGAAACAAACACAACCAAGACCAGTGTCTTTCTTCCTTGGGTGCAGTGGTGGCTACAACTCTGTCGAGAGCAGTGGAGTCATTGTCCAAGCAGAAACGAGGGCCTTGATTTTCATCAGATAGAGAAGCTCTATCTAGCGATTCCTAGATTACGCTCACGACATCCGGGGCGGCACCCAGCTGCCCCTCCACCCCTGTCCTCCCAGGCACAGGGCCCGACTGTGCCATTGGTCCATCCTCAGAGGACTCCTGTGAGTTAGTAGAGGAAACCTCCCACAGCTCAGCCTCCTGAAACCAGCCCTCCCAAGAATGAATGGGGTTGCCCATATGGTGCTCAGTCCTGGTCCCTCATTTCATTGTGAAAGAGGAAACCTCATTTCCAAAGTAATAGGATCACACCTCTCCCCCTTCTGCTGGCTCCCAAGAACTTCCCAGGGTTCTGTAGGCTGTTTCCGCGTGGAGTGGGCTGGGAAAGCTGCGCCTGGCGTGTAGCACTTTGTCTCGAGCTGCCGTCTTCCCTCTGCCTGGGAGAAACAAGTAAATAAAGCCCATATTTCAAGCTTGATTTACTCTGGTACCTACTGTGAAAGATGATGACTCTTTAGGGAAATAAAGACAGGGTCAGGGAATTAGTGCACATAATGGTCATTTTGATGACAGGCCAACAGATGCAACGGGAGACACACTGTACACAATTAACCATCATGTACTAATGACAGGTTAGAATTTTTATCGCCTCTTCGCGATGGAGCAGCAAATCCATGTTTAGCAGTAATAAAGAGTTTATTGGTGCTAAAGCCAAAGATTTTCTGACATAGGGAAGATTTTTCCTTTCATAACGAGAGTATTAACTTCTTTGTATACCAGACTCTAGAAGTGAGATATGTAAAGTGGTTGTCAGATATTTCTTAGGGAAAAGCCAATTAAAGGGTAATTGAGTAAAGGATGAGAATTACCTTTTGACTTTGCATGTTGGGCATTCAGTTTGCTCACCGTCTCCCCAAACCCTGAAATCGTGTGGCTCGCAGAGCACCTCCTCACTGAAAGCATGCATTCGCTCCTTGTGTAACTGTGCACAGTGTCAGAGTCGTGCACCTGCTCTATGGTGCCAGCCACCTTGCGAAGGCTTAATTGAATCCCCAAGTCAGACATGACCAAAACTCTAGGGTAAGACGTAAGCGCAGAGCTCCTCTTCTCTCTGCTGAGGCTTCCCCTCTGTCCGTCCCTGTAGATGCTCCAAGAACCTGGCATGGAGCCACTTGACTGTTGAGCTTACTTTGTCACTGGGACCTGTGTGCTCAGAAAGGAGCTGGCCTCTAGGGTTGTGCAGCTCTTTCTCAAGCACTTGCTCTCCAGACAGTTTGAATAGAAGCAGAAGCTATCATTGCCACATCCAAAATAGAGGGAGTGAGCAAGCAAGAATGTGTGTGTGTGTGTGTGTGTGTGTGCATGTGTATATATGTGTGCATAAGTGTGTCTGCATGTGTATGTATGTGTGCACACAGGCGTGTGCATGTGTGTGCACGTGTATGTGTCTACATGTGCATGCATGTACACATGTGTGCATGTGTATATATCTGCATGTGCATGCGTGTGTGCATAACTGCATGTGTATGCATGCATGTATGTGTGTATTTGCATGTGTGTGCTTCTGTATGTGTGCACGCTTGTGTCTGTGTATGCATATGTGTGTGCATGTGTATGTGTGTGCATGTGTTTGTATATGCATGTGTGGGTGTGTATGAGTGTGATTAGGTGTGTACCTGCACCTGCTTGACTTGACCCTGGGAATGCTCAGTATGTTTCTGGGGTCCCGCACCCAACTTTGTCCTGCTGATTTCTGCAGAGGGTGACAGTTAAGGTCCAAGAATGCCAAGCCCAGCTCATCATGACAGTGCCAGTGAGGGCTAGTTAGGGTATCATCAAAACCTGCCCTGCTCTCTTGGAGGTAAAAGGGTGAACTGTCTAGAAGACATCAAGGAATTTAAAGAAACCTCTCTGGAGGGGGAAAAACCTCTCAAATCACAAACAAAGCTCCTGGAGATGGCTCTGTGCCGGTGCACTTGCAGACGAGCAGCTTCTTGGGCTGGCGCCTGCTCCGAAGATTAGCCGGGTGGTAATGTGTGGTGTAATTGCGCCGTGTTGCTGTCCCCGAAGTGAAAACCTAATTGCCTGACAGGACGATAACTTTGTGGCGCCCTCACCTTGTTAGGCCCTTTCTGATGCAGTTCAAATGCAGTGTGGCCGCAGGTGCGCCTAATTTACCTCGCTGCAGAACGTGTGGAGTTTAATTGCACAGTGGTTGTTAGGAAAAATTGGTGGGTGGAATATCAAGTGACTTACTGTATGCTGATGGCAGATGGTGTGAAGAGGCATTGTGAGCTAAGTGTATAGGTGAGGTGAGTTAATAAAAGATGTAAATTCTGGCCTAAAATGGTAAGGCCTTGTGGTATGCAAGAAAATTTAATTAAGTGGCCACCATTCTTTCCCCCATCAACTGGATTTTCTTCTGCCGTAGTAAGAAGTCACCCAGGATATGCTGGGAATGCAGTTAGAGACATGAGTCTTGGTCTATTGAGTCTTTTTTATTTTCTGATATTCTAATTGCCAGCCAGGCACCTTGAATGTAAGAAAATCTTGTGAAACTTCATCAAAAAATGAATAATCACCAAGTAGGACAGATGATATTTTGGGAGAAAATAGAGAAAGGTTTGCGTTGACGATCTTGCTGGGTGGGATGCTTGGCCGCTGGCAGAGTGGGTATGTCGGCACATACCCCAGCTCTGGGGTCTCTTGGTTGTGGCCTTTTCAAGTTGAGGCAGAGGTTGTGTAGGGAGAGACCCCCCCCTCACCCACCTGCTTTTCCTGTGGGTGGTGGTAGAGCCCAGCTTCCCAGGATCGCTGAGTTCAGACCAGAAGCCAGCTGGCCTGCAGTGTCACTGAGCATGCAGGAATGGGGAGGACCACGTGATGATGTTCCAGTCACAGCATCTCAACACACTGTCAGGACCCCTGAATCTTCACACCATGAAACGTAAGGGCAAGGCATGGCGGGAAATGGAAAGAGTGTTCACTTCGGCCTCGCCTCTCCAGCCCCGCAGTGTCTGCTGCTTCTTGCTTTCTGCCTCAGCAACGGTTTCATTACCGCATCAAGAATTCTTGGTTAAAACAACGTGCTCCCCAATCAGTTCTTAGATTTTTTTTTTTTTTTTTTTTTTTTTGAATTGGAGTCTCACTGTGTTGGCCAGGCTGGAGTGCAGTGGCACGATCTCCACTCACTGCAAACTTTGCCTCCGGGGTTCAAGTGATTCTCCTGCCTCAGGCCCCTGATGACTTAAAAGCTGTAACCACTGTTAAGTCTTTTTTTTTTTTTTTTTTTTTTTTTTGAGATGGAACCTTGCCCTGTCACTCAGGCTGGAGTGCAGTGGCACAGTCTTGGCTCACCGAACCTCCTGGGCTCAAGCGATTCTTCTGCCTCAGCTTCCCAAGTAACTGGGATTATAGGCACGTGCCACCACGCCTGGCTAATTTTTGTATTTTTAGTAGAGATGGAGTTTCACCATGTTGGCGAAGCTGATCTCGAACTCCTGACCTCAAGTGATCCGCCCACCTCAGCCTTTCAGAGTGCTGGGGCTATAGGCACTATGGTAACTCTTAAAATCCATATTTTAAAGTGTGTTTGCTTAGGCCGTGGTAGCCTCTGGAATTAGGGTTGCCGGATAAGATATAGCACATCCAGTGACATTTCCATTTCAGGTCAACAGCAATTTTTTAGTGATGGTATGCTTTGGGACACTCCTATGCTAAAGGATTATTTTTTGCTTATCCAAAATTCAAATTTAACTAGGCATCCTTCTTTTTTTATTGGTTGGAGACGGTAGGCCTGTCTGGGCAGATGTTTCCCCTACGGTTAACAGGCAGTTGTGCAAAGATGGAGCCAGGAAATGCCAACACGAAAGTCACAGCTGTTACCGTAAAGCTTGGACATCCATAGCGTCCAGGCAGATGCGACTCACTGCTCTCCTGGGTGGCTGTTTCCCGGCGCCTCCTCCCCACCTCTCCCAGAGCCTCTGCTCAGTGTCGCCCCCTAGAGGAAAGTGAATGGAAGTGGGTGGGGTCGAGTCTCCACTCCTTCCTGCACAGAGTGTCTTTTAAAAAGTTTGTGTCTTTTGTCCGATAACCCTAACAAATATCATCTTTTTGTATTTTTTTTTCTTATAGATTCTTTCTAAAGTTTTTCCTCAAGTGCAATCAGAACTGTTTGAAGAATGCAGGCAACCCTCGAGATATGCGGAGATTCCAGGTATACATTTCTCCAAGACGCGTGGACCGTGGTCCTGACTTTTCGTATGAAATTTGATTTCTCTAATTTTGCAACTGTTGAGGAGTACTCTTGAGTTCTTTAAGGGCTTGGAAGCAAACTGGGATTGGTGTGTTTGATAAAAATATGCAAATGCTTTAAGAATGATCTGGTATATTCGGTATGCCAGATTCATCAAGTCTAATGTGGGCACAACAGAACAAAATCAGCTTTGAAAACATGGCCATGTGAAAGCTCCTTTTTTGTTTTTTGAGGCAGAGTCTTGCTCTGTAGCCCAGGCTGGAGTGCAGTGCTGTGATCTCAGCTCACTGCAACCTCTACCTCCCGGGTTCAAGCGATTCTCTTGCCTTAGCCTCTTGAGTAGCTGGGATTACAGGTGTGTACCACCACACTCAGCTAATTTTTGTATTTTTAGTACAGATGGGGTTTTACCATGTTGGCCACGCTGGTTTAGAACTCCTGACCTCAAGTCATCCACCTGCCTTGGCCTCCAAAAGTGCTGGGATTATAGGCGCGAGCCACTGTACCCAGCCCATAAGTACTTACTTTGGGATTGATTGATGGATTGATTTTTAGTGGGAGGGGAACGAGAATACAGCCTTTTGGCAATATTCCAGATCTTAGACCCTCCTCACAGAGGGATCTGGGCCTGCTTAGAACAGACCTCCGCCACTTCCAGAGTGTCTTCCTGGACTCTGCTTCCTTACCCGAGGTTTACTGCGTTCTTACTGCCCGCATCCCGTGCCAGCTGCTAGTCTCATCCTAAACCCAGGCTAAGTCCTGTCTCTGGTTTGCCTCAGAAGAATTTATTTAAAAGATGGATACAGAGGGGTAGCTGGTGGGGTTCAGGCATAAATTATGATAGATTTATCTCCCATTATGATAGATTCTTGTTTTTCTTGCCTTTTTTGTTGAACAACTAGGAAGCTCCTTTAGGGTAGACACATTGGATGACTTTGCGGATTTTAATTGTAAAAATAACCTGGGCTGGGATACAAAAGTGCTGCTGGGACTTACCAGCCAGAGAAGAGTTTGGCGGTTACTGGCACCCGCCACTGGCTTGGATGAATGGCCCAAGAGCAGAATGGTCCCTGTTTGGGATTTACCCTATTTTCCCATCAAATAGCTCAAAGCGTTTTTCAGATATTTTACTTATCCCTCAGTCCTTTAGTAGATCACGTGACATCTGCCTCCATGCCTGCCGGGTCAGCTGGTCAGAGGAGGCGGGCTCTTTGGGCCTGCCCACGGTAATGTCTGCAGCTGGGGAAAGTGCTTCCTGCAAACAGTTGGGCCTGCTTCCATTTGTCACGCACTAGGCTTCACAGGGCACTGGGGATATTGATCCTTCTAAGCAGAATGGAGGTCACGCAGGGCTGAGGGGCTGTGTCCTCTTTGTCTCACCGATGACTGAACACAGTGACAGTCACAGGTGATCTCGTGGTTGACTGCAGACCCCATAGTTACTGGAACGTCCTCTGGTCTCTTTAGCTGATCCCCACGCCTCTCAGAAGGTGTAACTGGACTTAAGAGGATGTCAGGGCTTACACAATAGTTTCAGCTGGTTTCACAATCTCAGCAGCTTCCTGTAGGTGCTTTGCAGGGCCTGCCCAGGTGAGGCACAGACACAGCTTGCCTGCTCTCTCTGCTGAACTACACTCTTTTCCCTTCATGGGTGACCTATATGTAGATGACAGAGCAAAGACTGTGTCTTTAAAAACTTTCACATTTTGTTTTACTTCTTCTTTCTTTAACCTATCATGGTTTAGGAACTTAAAAAGGGCCAAGTCTGCGCCTCAGTGTTAGTCACGCATCTTGGCATCACAGTCAGATAATGCATTTGTAGAGTGTCTTCAACGCCCAGGGCTGGGCCTGGCAGGTACACCACGCGGAGGGCACCTGGGGAACCAGGAACAGGCCTGGATCCTTCACGCAGAGGCTGCCAGGCCCGCTCATGGCACTAAAGTAGCAGCAAAGCCACCTCCCACCAGGGCTGCAAAGGACAAAGCCAGTGGGCAGTGGTCAGAAAAGGAAGGAGCTGAGATACCCCGGCTGGACCCGAGCTGCTGGGGCGGCACTTCAATATTTTGAGGTTCCAGGTGGCTTGACACTGTTGAGACCGCAACAATCCTGGCAGTGCCCACGGGGAAGACGTATCGAGGAAGCTGCCCCCGATGCGGGTGCTTGGGTGGGACGCAGCGTGTCCGCCCCTGCTTCCTCGTCGTCTCGTGGAGCCTGAGATTTAAGAAGCAAAGCTGTCACTCGTCCGTGTCCTCAGATACGAGCACGCGGCTTCGGCGGCTTTATTAAACCCTTTACAATAATACTACATATTTGTGTGTTTACTTTTAATTATTTTGTATTCAAGGATTCATCAAATACAGTGAATTGTATTCATTTTGTATTAGGTAACTAGCTTAATTATTTTATTGATAGACTTTATTTTTTTTTTAGAGAAGTTTAGGTTTATAAAAAAAATTCGGCAGAAAGTACAGAGCTCTCCCATTTGCCCCCGTGCGCCCTCCCCACGGTTTCCCTGTGACGCCGACACAGGACACGCCATACATCTGGTGAGCCAGCACTGAGAAGCATGATTCTGAGGCCTACAGCAGCCTTCCTTTGAAGTTCATTTTACATGGCGCGTTTTGTCTGGACCTCGCAGGGAAGGCAAACCTTGGCTGGGATCCCCGTCCGGTTTCCCACTCAGCTGCACCCGCCACTCAATTCTCTGTAGGGCTGTGGTTCACTAGGGTGGTGCCGACCCAAAGACTTGGCCTAGTCTGCCCAAACTGTGGCGGAGAGCCCCGCCTCCTTCAGGTCCAAGCTGGGCTCGAGCCCCAGGAGTCCTTCTGCAAGACCCAGATTAACTCTGGCCACAGATCTTTGCCACTCCAGCTAGTCTGGGATGAACGTACCACCTCTGTTAGAGAAATCTCAGGGCCAGATTGTAATTTTCTGGTCCCTGGGTCTGTTCAGGGGATGCCATTTCCGGATGCTTGTTTGCAACTCACCTGGGCAGGTCTGTGGGCTCTGCAAGGGCATCCCTGCCTGGCCCCTTTCATTTCTCCCTCTACCACAAGGCAGCTGGATGCTCAGAGGGCCTGATCTTAACAGGGCATCTCTGCCCTGGATATCCTTTGTGCCTGGGCCTAAGAATAGGAGCCGGTCACCGCAACAGAGAGGACATTTCCTTGGCATCCCAGGGTCCTTGCCAGCCTTTGCAGTGAACTTGAGAAAGGATACCTTTCCAGGATTGAAAACACTCACACTATTTTATTCCAACTCGGCCTTTTCAGATGCAAAAAAGTTCATTACCCAGACATTAAATGTAATTGTAAAATTGACCCAGGGATCATTTCCTGATAAAATGTGGGCAGTAGGAATGTTCTGATTTATGAAGGCTTTTTTTGGGCAACTCTGAATCCTCCCAGCTCTTCAAGGGAGGCCAGTCTCAAGTGAACTCATTTTAATTAGATAAACTATCTAATCAATATGTGAACAGATCAATCAAAACAGTGACTTTAAAATGAGTGGCTAGAGGGGTGTTTCTGAAGCTAATGGCTAGAAGAATATTTCTCTGAATTGAATTCACTTGTTAGCATAATAGGAGATTAAACTGTAATTAGTGGAGCAGGTTTTGAAGAGAAGCAATCTTGAGTCAAAACAAAACAACCCACCCACTTCCATTAGCCAAAAAAGCTGTGAATGCACATCAATCAAGTTTCCAGGAACACATGAAGTTTCCTTGTGCTCTGCAATATTTAAGATGGCTGTTATTTTGCCTAACAGGGGGCTGTGCTTTTCTTTGTCAGTTCCATTTTCAAATCCACTTCATCTTTGCAGGTTGTTGTATCGACAACAGTCAACGTGGACGGCCACGTGCTGGCCGTGTCAGACAACATGTTTGTGCACAACAATTCCAAACACGGGAGGCGGGCCCGCCGCCTAGACCCGTCAGAAGGTACGGCCCCTTCTTATCTGGAAAATGGTAGGCACATGTTACATGTCTTTTTTTATTTGCAATGCTTCTTTTTCTTTGCACCATCCTTTATGTTCGTTCATGTGGAGTTACTCTCAGCAGGCTCCCGCTCTTGGTGAGACCTCCTGCGTCACGGCAGGGCGAGGGGGTGTCCCCGGGGCGGAAGGGGAGACAGCCCTCCTTGGCTTTCTCTTCTCCCGATACTGCGTAGCGGGGCTTTCCCACGCACCGCCCTCTGCCATGGCCTTCATGTGTCCAAGCTTTCTTTTGCTTACTGCTTTTCTTGCGATTTTAATTTATTTGGTTTTATTTTGGTTTGTCGGTAGTGCCCATCCAGATACCTCGTGCAGGCCCAGTGGGTGGTTACATCCTGGTCCAATCGGCTCGGAAGGGACAGCTAGGACCATTTCCTGTCCCTGCCTGGAGTGCGTGTGCATGTGATGCGCATGTGTGTGCGTGTTCATGCAAGAGTGGGGGCAAGGCACAAGGGGGGAAATACAAACCAGCATACTACATTTTTTGTTTGTTTTTTTGTTGTTTTTAACCAAATGTTTTCAATGGATTGACTTCTTGTTTTGCTTGTTAAAAGAGAAGGGTTTCCATAAGGGTGGTAAGTAGGGAGAAAGGTTCTTGGCCGTCAGGTTGGATTGAGAATCAGGTCAGTACAGTGGGCCTCACACCGAGCCCTCAGGCACATCCCACTTCCTGTGCTGCACAGCACCCATGACTGAACACATCCCCTTTAGAATAACAGCCATTTTCCCCATTAAACATTTGATAATAATTACGAGATTCTGACCAATATGAATTGTTGAGAAAGTAATGTGAGTGTCTTTTAAAGTGAATTGCAAACAACGGCATGACTGCATCCTTCAGAGCAAAGAGCCCATAAAACGAAGTGGTTTTAAGACAAATCCGCTATCCCGAGGTCCCACATTTGAGAGCCACACAGGAGGCAGGCAGATGCACACACGGGAAAATGAATGAAGCATGTGCAGATTATCAGAATGAAACATGATTCAGACAAAAACTGGAAGACGATTTATGAATCTGTTGTGGTCCACAAAAATAAACTAATTTGTTTTTCTACAATAATGAGTAAGGTATAAGAGAACAAAAATATAATAATTAAAGGTTGCCCTAAGCACCAGTGTCATTAGCGCCTGTGACGTACTGTTTTCCTCCTTCCCGTGCTCTGAAGGTAGGTGTGTGTTTTGCTTAGCAACCATCACTAATGAGGTTCACAATTAAGAAGGTTGATTCCCCGTCCTCAGTTCCTCACTTCCCCAGAGAGTGGAGCTCACAACGCGATAGGTTCAAGGGGCCTCCCCAGCCCTCTGGTGTTAGGTTGTAGTCTAGGGCCAAAATCAGCTTCCTCTAATGAGCTATTATGATCTGAGCAAAGTACAAGTATTTATTTTTGTAAGTAGCATAAAGAAGCATTTGACTGTAAGCAGAAAATGTAGCATTTAGAAAAATAAAGGCCACTCGTGGGTACCTCGGAGATAAAACCCAACTAATCAAAAGCTATTTGCACAAGCAGCCTTGCTCAGGATTTTTTCATGTTTGTTTCTCAACATTTAAACCGAGTCAGTTTCTTGCAAGAGATTGAAATACCTTGTCCCACCCCAGAAAGTGACTACTGGTTTTAAAATGCCAATCGGTGACTCTGAGGACTAGCATAGACAGATCGTTAAGAAAAAGGCATTTGTCATAAATAGTAGGGTCATTTTATTTTAATGTTTGCAATGAATGTCCAGTTATCAAGTGCCCTGGAAAAAACATGGCAGGGGTTATGCTTCCGTCACTTCCTGAGAGACTTGACACTTAGGAATTTCCTTTTAAGTCTGCCCATATTGTTCCCCAAACCCCTTCCCTCCTTCTGCCTGGTCAGGACAGATTGCAGGGGTGGGAGGCTGGCTTTACATCAGTCGCATATCCTTTAAGGAAAAAGTGCCCCCCAAAACCGCAGATCTGTGCTTGGGTGCAGGCTCTCCTAGCTAACACCTCATTATCCAATCATCTAATATTCACCAGCAGTGTGTACACACTCGCTGATGGTTTCCAAGTAAACGAATTCCCCCTGCTGCTGCTGTGGATGTCTGCCACGGCGTCCTTTGAGCTCACAAAAAGCGAGGCAGATTATTTACAGTATTGAACACGAGTGAGGGAAAACAACCGTTCTCCCTTTCAGCACAACACAGTAGAACTCAGGCTTTAATTTTTTTTTTCCTCGTCACTTGTCCCCTTGTAAACGACTCCAACCCTGTTTAAACCTTCCCCGAGCCCTGCCCAGCACCCGGCCTGCAGCACAGAAGCGATTTGCATGCCAAGTACCGTAATGCGGTTAGGTTTATGCAATAAGGACAACTGAATCCAGGCTGCGGGGCTTTAGCGAGTTAAAGCGAACAGATGGCCCTAGGAGAGGTAAAGGTATAATCCTATCAGCTGGAGTATCAGCCAGCCATCTGGACATCCCAAGCACAATTACAAGACATTTTAGCAGGCAGAACAAAGAAGTCTTCATGAGGCAAGATTAGGCCTGTTTGAGTGCCTCAATATTGGGAATGCGGAGGAAGGCGACAAATGCTGGAGTATTACTCAGGAGGGCTGATTAGTGGGACCGGCCGGGGAAGCTGTTTACTAATAGAATACTGGGTAGTGGGGAGAGACCCCAGAAGAAAGGGAAAATCCCAAAGATTTTGGTCTCCAACATGGGTTGCCAAGTTGAGTCACGCTCACGTTTTGACATGCTCACCCCAGCCATTGGGCTCCCCGGCCACAGGACGAGCCAGTCCACACAGGCCCTGGGGAGTGCCATGGTGGTCACGATGGGCAGAGGGTGTGCTTCGTGAGTGCCTCTTCTCCCAGGTAGCGAAGAGGATCCTCAGAGTTAAAAACGGGTCCCGCTGGTGCCTGTCAGATCCGCGTAGGAGACTCCGCCACGCCTCCTTTCTCTGGACCCCACAGCCCTGGGCCCTGGGAGGCTGGGCCGCGCTGAAAGCTGCAGACCAGGATCTGTCTTCAGGGATGCCCCCCACAACAGGGCCGGGCCAGGAGAGAGATGGGGGGTGTGGGGGCTCCTTGGCCCCACCGCGTTTCTGCTCCTCCTCTGCCATCTTCAGCTGCCGGGCCCAGCTCCCGTCATCTGCTTGAGTGTATTGTGCGCGTCTATCATTAGATCTCTAACGCTGTCTGTGTAATTCATTTTGCTATGGTTCCCATTGAACACATGTTCCCTCTCTATATGTGCATTGAAATGTATGCAAATACGGGCAGAAGGAAGATGGCTATCGTGGTGGAGGAGGCCAAGGCAGGCCCGGGCTTTCTTTCCGCTGAGAAGCACTACAAATTCCGAGGTGATGTGGCTTTCCGCTGGGCCACAGCTGCCAGATAGCAGTCTCTTGTGCACGCAGTAGATCCTGGATTCTTTTTTTCTTTTCTCACCTCCAAAGTAAATTTGTTTACTGTAATTTTTTTTTTTTTTTTGTGAATTATTTGCCATAATTGGCTGTGCTGATGAAGGTCACCCCCTTGGAGGAGACTTGTCAGTCTTTAGAGAGCTGATCCTTTTCAAATGCTCTCCATGCAATTAAGAAAAGCAAATGTCATTCGGAAGCCTCAGAAATGAAAATTTGTATGAACTTATTAGCATGAAGTCAACAGCGCTAGTTAAGGGCAGGTTCCCAGTGTGTGCTCTGCGCCTCTGCTGCGGAGGGAGATGCGCCTGGAATGAGCAAATATAACCCCCGCGAGTCCAACATTAAAGCAAACAAAGGAAGGTGGCATGTCGGCGGCGTGCTAAACAACAATAGCTAATGGTGATTAACTAGACGGTGTCTGCACAGCACTGCCTCTGACCTGTCGGGGAAACCACAGCACGCGGCTTCCGGAAAACTCCCGCTTATGAAGACGTGCAACCGGATCTGACCCAGAGTCTAAAAAGATGATTTATCTGAGGCCGAGCTGCACAGGGGCTCAGATAAGATGAACAACCTAATAAGGCCCCACGACATCCTTCGGAGGGCTCTCGACTGCAGCCGGGGGGCCGTGGGGGAGCAAAGCCAGGCCCTGGGTGGAGGGGTGGCTTGGCGAAGCCACTGATTCTTTACCAAGCTTAGTCACTACCTTTCTGGGCCAATACCCCTGAGGTTACTGAGCGCAATGGAAGGGTGCCCCTCGGGCCTAGGGTCGAGTCCCTTACTCTGGGTTCCTCTTTAACCCCAGCACCCCCAAATGCTAAGCCAGGGTGAAGAAGGGACACCACCCCTGGGTGTCCCCCCAAATGCTAAGCCAGGGTGAAGAAGGGACGCCACCCCTGGGTGACCCAGAGCTTAGTGTAGGTACTTCCTCTTCTCTTGGAAGACTGAGGCCTGGGCCTCCCGCCATTTGGGGTGTAATTGTGTCCAGACATCAGCAAGGAGACCTGCAGGTCGTTGGGGCCGCCTAGCAGCCATCACGGAGGCCTACATGGCCTGTTCTTCTTTGTATGCCCAAGGTAACCTCCCAGCTCACCCAAAGGGTACAGTAGCCTGAAGGTCCTGAGGATAGTGTCCCCCGCCCCAGCAGCGGAGGCCCTGCAGGTGGCAGCCTCCGAGGCTTTAGCAGGCCTGGGCAGGCGTGTGTCTGAAGACCCTCTCCTTTGCATGAGAGCCTGTGTACAAGAGGCCATCAAAGGCAGTTTAAAAGGTCTGCCAACACCATGTAAAGGAAGGGCTGATCAAAGCCCAGAACAAAGCTGGCCTCCACCAGGCCTGCAGCCCTCAGCCCTGGCCCTGGCCTCCCGCTCAAGGCTGCCGAGGGCACCGTGCTGGGCCTCCTGCCTGCCTGTCTCCCTGGGCTGTGGCCTCTTGGTCCCCCTCCCCTCTGCACCCTCCTCCTGCTGTCTGTGTCCCCCCAGCCCCTCCCACCCCAGCAGGGCCGCTGAGCAGCAGTACCATTGTAATAACTCATGCAAATGTGAGAGCTCCCGAGACAAAGAGAGGTCAGGCCAGCGGAGCGGGGATTCCTGTCGACAAACAATATTAGATGTAAAATGTGTACCTTTGACAAAAGTATTAATATAGTGCTTTTGATTTTTTTTCCTGATGAGAAGTGAAAAGTAGTAATTGTGGAGTGACAGAGGAAAATGAAGTTTTGAGCCAAAAGGCAAAGTTCGCGGATGAAAAAACCCAACCCAATTAGCTGTTTATGAGGAATCGAAATGCAAGGCATTTGCCCCTCCGTCTCCTTCAACAACCTTTTGATTGACTCTGCTTAGATCTGTACAGCAAAGCAGATAAATCGACATGCCACATGCATGCAATGCTTAATCATTTGTAATAGTCATATTTGCCCTGACACATAATTTGCTATATCAAGCCATTTTTTTTTTCTCGCTCACTAGTATTCCGCAGCTCGGCCTTTCCTTTATAAAACATTTAATAGTTTGCTTTAAACACATCAACATGCTGATGTACGATTGCCCTTTGCGTGCCGCCTGGAGGAACAGCGCGCCTCTTCTCCCGCGGTGGCCGAGCGGCCCGGCGTCGGAGGCAGGATGGGCTCTAAGTTCTGCCTTCTCTGTCTTGTGCGAGCAGCCACTCCGTGCATCAAGGCCATCAGTCCCAGTGAAGGCTGGACCACGGGGGGTGCCACCGTCATCATAATTGGCGACAACTTCTTTGACGGGCTGCAAGTTGTGTTCGGCACTATGTTGGTGTGGAGCGAGGTAAGCCACAGAACCGGTCGCGTCTTCATGAATGGATTTGACAAGCTGTCAATAGTGTATTGACACCAGGCGCCCTATGGCAAAATCCCCTTTTAACGCACTGCTGGCCTGTGGCAGGAGCTTCTCTTGTGGGTGGGTGCGGAACACCCCCCGCCCTGCAGCCATGGGGTTGAAAACCTGCCACAGAGGTCCCCCCGTACACTG
This sequence comes from Saimiri boliviensis, assembly GCF_048565385.1. Taxonomy (NCBI): domain Eukaryota; kingdom Metazoa; phylum Chordata; class Mammalia; order Primates; family Cebidae; genus Saimiri; species Saimiri boliviensis. The sequence continues at coordinate 113,829,452 of NC_133460.1, read as the reverse complement.
GAACAATTAGTGCTAGAATTACTAGAAACGGGTTTAAGGAGACATATGGTGGCAATTTTCATATGAATGATGCCCTGTGGCCTTTCCTGCAAACTAAAACCCAGGATCATTTGCAGATATTTTTCTTAAAGAACACTGTAGGTCCCGAGACTCTGGGTGACAGCTAGGAGGGGCGTGCGGAGACGATGCTCCAATTTGTGCTCATTTTGTTAATTATATCCAACTGGCAAGTGTCCGCCTCTCACGGCCAGTGCCGCTGAGCGCCTGTTCACTGTGTGGTTTTTGTAGCTGATAACTCCCCATGCCATCCGAGTCCAGACCCCGCCGAGGCACATTCCTGGCGTCGTCGAAGTGACCCTCTCCTACAAATCCAAGCAGTTCTGCAAAGGTGCTCCGGGGCGCTTTGTCTACACCGGTGAGTTCACGGCTCCAGCGTCTGCGGGGAAGTGGTAGAGGCCTCCTCCCCACCAGGAGGTGCTCGTGAGGGTGCAGGACGATGGTGCAGACAGGGCAGGGGTCTGGGGGGGGGGGGACAGGCGAAGCCCCGCTGGGCTATGGGTCGGATTTAGCGGGGTGTGTGGTTTCCACGTTTGTTCGAGACGGCGTATGAAGCCGTGGATGGGGCAGCCTCCGTGGCTGTGTGATCTTGGGTACCTCTCTCCGTTTGTGGGGCTTCCACGGAGGGAATCATCAGTAACAACAGTCACCTAGCTTCCACTGAGGGGGCTGCCCTTACGCCCGGCTCCACATGGGGCTGGGGCCCGCGTGTCCGCTGGTCTCCATGCCTCTGCCCCGTGGTGTCTCTGCTGTTCTGATGCACAGCCCGAGGCTCAGAGAGGTGATGAGGTCAGTGCCCAGGCCATACCCCCGGTAAAGACAAGGCCCTTGTGAGGCTGGTCTTTCTTGCTCCAGCCAGGGGTCTTGAACGCTGCACGACACTGCTTCCTAAGGAGATTCGTGGTGTTTGAGGGCGTGGGACAGGCTCGTGCCGGCTGGAACGGGCCTGTGCACTCACACATGCTTGCTGTCTCCCAGTTGCTCTTTCCAGCGCTTTGTGCACACAAGGGCCGGATTCACACCACCTGTTGGGGATTGCTTTTGAGAAATGCCGTAAATAAACTGCAACTCGGCTGGGCATGGTGGCTCACACCTGTGATCCTAGCACTTTGGGAGGCCGAGGCGGGAGAATCACTTGAGTCCAGGAGTTCAAGACCAGCCTGGGCAACATGGCAAAACCCTGTCTCTACAAAAATTTGAGAATTAGTGGGGCATGGTAGTGTATGCCTGTGGTCCTGGCTACTCAGGATGGCGAGGTGGGAGGATCACTTGAGCCCAGGAGGTCAAGGCTGAGTGAGCCTTCATCGCACCACTGCACTGCACCCTGGGTGACAGAGCAAGACCTGCCTCAAAACAAACAACTCACTTCAACTTAAGGCTTGTTTGCATTTTGATTTCTAATCTTAGCCGCCTCCAAAGGCTGCGATTTTGAGAGATGTTTTTAATGATGGACAGTGCCTGCTGGAACTCAATGACAGTGAACAGGATAAGTACTTGCTGTCTTTGGCCTTGACCTGCTTGCTCAGTGGCTGGGTGACTGTGGCCTGGTGTCTGGGGTGGCCGGGAGGGCCACAGCAGGAACCTGGACTAGGGCAGGGGGCTTCAACTCCTGCCATCACACCCTGCAGGTTGTCCACTGAGACACAGTCCTCTCCTCTGTCCAGAGAGTGGGTGACGTGGAGGCTGCTAAGCCCACTCTGCTTTCAGAAGGTTTATAGAGGCAATAGACATCCCTCACCTCTTCCCATCTTAGGAAGGACTCAGTGAGCATGGAAGGCAAGATATAAGTCCTGTCCATCGGGCCCACCCATCAGGGCCAGCGTCACCCCAGGGTGTGCCTGGTTGGGTCTTGGCGGCGGGCCAGGGCTGCTGTCCCAGAGGTGTCGAGTCAGTGACAGCTCAGCATTCTCCATGCAGTTAGGATGAGAGAGGCGGTGCCTGCTCCACACTAGGGGTCACCTTCTGTGGGACCAGCACACATGGGACCAGGTGCCCAGGAGCTGCCAGAAGAGCAGGGGAGGCCTACTTCCGGGGTGGACACCTCTTGGCCTCCATGTAAGACTGTGAGATTGAGAGAGGGCAGCTCCTCCAGGTTTTAGGGTCCCAGTGTTTTAAGAAATAGACATGTCACAATAGGGTTCAAAAAATTGGGGCATCTTTTAAACACTGACATACACTTCAACAAACACGAGCTTTTGCTGTGCAATAAAGTGCAATGTCTGCAGGCCCTAGGTACCTGGGAGAGGCTAGGCGTCAGAATCCCGCCGGGGGTCCTTTCCGGCCCCTTGCTGTAGGGCTCTTTCCATGTGTGTGCTGAAGCCACGCAGTCCACATTTCCATGTCACCTCATGCAGACGTTGCTATTGATGCCACGTGCCCCTGAGGCCCATGGCCCATGGACTTCTGGCTGTAGCAGCTGCAGGGCCCGTGCAAAGACCTGGGGTTTGCAGACAGACTGGGACCTGTGCACATGCTTATTCCTGTGGTTCCAGTTTCTCCTCTGCTCTACCAGGCAGGGTTTTGGTGAGGATCAGGGATGACTTAGGTACCATGTCTGACACACGGCAGGCACGCAGTACATGGCCCTTCGTGTGGAAAGTCACTGAGGGTGAACTTTGGCTGAGTTTTGCAGGATCCTGCTCAAGTCTGAGCATCTTAGGAAGGTGAGTGTTAATTGGCGCTTGTGAGCCATGGAGCAGCACTTGAGCTGCAGCAGGCACATGCCCGGGGTGGGCACCCTTGTGGGCACCTGTATCTGCTGCCAGGTCCTGCTTTGTGACACCAAAGTGATGTGTGTTGCACAAAAGTGGATGAATAAGCCACTTGCTCTCACCCTGGACTGTCAGCACATCCCAGATGAACTCTTTAGTGGATGCCTTCAGTGGATCCTTTTGAGAGTTTGGATCTTTGCATATGTGGGCTTTTTGGTGGGGAAGTCCGCACAGCTGTTACTAGAAATGAGACTGCTTTTTTATTTAAAAAAAAAAAAAAGATTGCAGAAAGGTCCAGTCCTTTCTTTGCACTTCACCTGCTGTCTCCTGGGGATTCTGTCCCCAGTGCTGCTGAGAAAGGCCCTGGGTTGTGCATTTGTAGACAAATGTGTAGGGCGGGAGGAGTCGCCTGTCACTGGCTGGCAGCTGTCACGTGGCAGAGCCTGCAATGTCAGCGTCCCCTCAATTCCCAGCATGGCTGGGCCCTGCTCTTCCTGCTCTGGGGCCGGTGCGGGGAGGGGGCAACTCTCTCCTGTCTGCAGCCTGTTCCTGTCGCCCTCTAGCCAGGTGGGATGCCTTCCCTTGGCCAGAGATGTCCTCTCCAGGTGTCTGGGTATCTCGTATCCTCCCGCTAAGGGACCAGTGGACCCCTTTATTCCAGCCCCCAACCTAGCCGGTCCAGGTACCCACCTTACAGCCCATATTGTGCCCACTGAGCACTATATGGATATTGTGACCCTGAGCTTGTACCCGACTGACTGGGCTTCTTGGGCACAAGCTCGGCGTCCTGGCTGGCGGAAGCTTCAGGGATTTCCTCTGTTGAGACACGCTACCACACGTGGGCATTTGGTGATGCTCTGCCTCGAGCCCAGCCTTTCCTGGATGGTGGTTAACCTATTGGTTCCCCCACACCCCAGTCATTAACAGGAATATCCATTTCAAAGGTGATGTAAGGGATACAGGCTCTACAGGCTGGGGAGCCAAGGAAAGGTAGGGTCACGACCTGTCTGACCTGGAAGCTTCTGTCTGATTTGCATTGCTCCGAAATTGATGGGGACAATGAGGTAATCACCGGGAATTGCACTCCCCCGCTGAAAACTGAGCCAGTCCCTTTGCATGTCACGACATAGGCACCGTCCCCTGGGCGTCTGGTTCCCATCAGTGTCCCCCAGCCCCGGAGGCTGCTGGGACACCCTCACATTTAACCTTCCCCGCATGAGGCCGGCTGGGGCCGCCCAGCCGAGGGATAATGAACCTGTGCTCAGAGGAAGGGCTGCCCGCCAGAGGCTGGGAGGGGCTTTGCAAAAGGCCTCAATGATCTGTTTACAGTGATCTGAGAAACACCAGATTTTTCTGAACCAGACCCTATTAGTCAACCCCGAGTGGGAAGGGGAAGGCAGGCCAGGCCCCATCCATCCAGGCCCTTTTGCCTGCTGCTTTCAACTCCTATAAAGACACAATTACCTTGGGAGGCTGTGGCGGTTCAGTTGATTAGCACGGTGAATTAAAAGAATGAGTCACAAATGACATGTCCAGTGCTTCCATACTGGTTCTTTGTATTCCCATGTGCCTCACCCTGTTGTAAGAAGGTCAAAAATTAGAGAGAGAGAACAATTTTCAAGCGGCTAGCACTTAGGCGCAGAATTAACAATCACTCTGTATGTAATTGCCAGTTAATAGTAAATTGCCTTCTAAACTGTAAAATGCAATATAAACTGGTGGGCACCTAAAATTAAATTAATGAGATATTTGCTGCATTTAAAAGTGAATAGTGCAAATTAATAACGGAGTTCAATGCTTGTTTTAATATTTGTCTAATAGTGTACTATTTGCTTGTTTAATAATAATTAAAATAGTCCCAGAATGTCCTACCTGAGAAACTTGCAGTATACACAAATTGAGCAGTTTCGCATTTATAATTCCACCCATAGAAACGCATCAAATGGTTAAGAGTAATAAAAGAAATTATTTTTTAATTAGAATTATAAGCATTACAGTGTTATTTGATGAAGACAGATTGGAATTTGTATGCATCTAATTGAAATTATGTTACGGAGAAAACTACTTTTATAGACACATTTTCAAGTGTAAAGCATCATGGCACACACGTGCGTGTTCCTGTTTTCTTCCAGTGTCCATTTGGCAGAATGGTTTCCTATTCAGCAGAAGTGCTGAGGCCGGTCGGGGGTGGGGGCTGGACTTCCAGCAGCGTTCATGGGACACTGGGGACCTGGCGGGGGTCGGGTGTTCTCACTTTTGTCAGTCATTCAGATGGTTGATTGACCCAGCCTCATTTTAGAGATTTCTTTTGCTCAATTAAGGAAATTATCACAAATTACTGGGAGTCAACATGTTGTCTTCGACAGACTGAACCCAGTTACTAAACGAGATATTGGCAGTGGATAGCACTACACTGAAGTGGACACAGGGAGCTCTTGACAGCTGAATTTCTGGACGGCTCCCAGCCCTGGATGCAGTTACTAGATGGGAGCATAAAAGTGATGATTTTCTGCACAAGGACGTGCATTCAGGTTCAGGCTGACGAAGTCGTTCCTCATCCAGTCATTGCTAACAGTTTCTGTTCTTTCTGATACGGTATTTATGGTTTACTTTCCTCCTCCCTTTTTTTTAAAAAGTCATAATGTATCTTAAAACTGGCAGTGCGTCAAGGGGTGACGCTCTGTCCTCCAGGGCTGTCCTGGCACCCTTGGGTGAGGCTTCCCCTCGGGGCTCCTGGCGGATGTCCACCATGTAGCCCCACTTCACTCCCCTCGCAAAAGCACTCATGGTTCTTAAGTGTGTTGAAGATCTTTTGTGTGTGTTGAGAGGCGGCCCTTTCAGCCCGCAGAGTCGATAGTGGCCTTTGACCATGCCAGCCCAGCCTGCTGTCTCCCAGGCAGATGCTTCTCAAATTCCTTGGATGCACAGAGCAAATGATGCTTAATTGCTGCCCACAAATCACACGATTTTTAATATGCTCAACCAAATGCTAATGACTTCCTTACATGTAAACCACATGCTTTCCTCATGGGTCCTGGAGTTTGGGGAGTCTTCGGCTCAGTTCTGTTGGTGACTCCCCTCATCCCATGGTGTGGCCAGCCCTGCCCCCTCCTCCACCCATGGCTGACTGTGCCTTCCTGTCTGCAGTGGGCACTCTTGCAGCCACACTGGCTGTTCTGCTTCCAATTCAGCAGTCAATAGTGTCCAAGGACATCTGTGCCCCACCGCCATCCCCTGTGAGCCCCCGGGGAATAAACACCCTTCAGGCACCTTTGCTTTTCTATGGAGTTGGTTCTATCCGAGAATAGCTCGGGCCTATGTTTTCAGCTCAGACTGACTCTGGACTTGCCAGGAGTTGGGCTAATCACAAGGTAATGCGTGACTCCAGCAACACAGCTTCTCCTGACTCCACATTAGCTTTTGTACTTTGTTTAAATATGGATGGCAAAGAGTGACTTTTTTTTTTTTGAACTGGGGTGGCGTGTGTCCGTGCCTCAGCCCCTTCCCCTGGGAGTAAGGCCGACTGCCATCACTGGGGTCATTTCAAGGGTCCTCAGGGCCCCTGAGGCAGAGCCACAAAGGGAGGCGGGGAGGGCAGGCCCCTGCTGCTCTCTTCCCCACCGCTACAGCGTAGCATCAAGCCAAACCGTAATCAATTAATCTGCCCGCATGCTAAGTGGGTGCTGGGGTGAGATTCGATAACACGGCCCTTGGAAGAGTGGGGCCGGGAGGGCTTCCAGGGTCACTGCTGTCCCCTCTCTTTCCTGTCTCGAAGGAGGCCAGGGGAATGAGACACACCGTTTGTGCTATTGCACAAGTAGACTATTTGTCCTAATCAGTGACACCCATTTACTAGAATTGCTTAAAATGAACTATACCTCATACAGAAATCGCACATTTAGAGAGTTCCATTCATCATCTGAAAATTGAGGGCCAGTAAACTTTTCTGCTCCTCCAGTGGGATCATAGGCATGCATCAAAGTGTTAAAAATGATTGGTGAGAGGGAGCTGTCACCCATTTATCAAGGAAAAGAACATTATTTGCTAATTTCCCAACCAGGCTGGTGACAGGGTGCTTCGTCTTTAGACCCACGGTGACCAGCATGGCCTTTTTGTTATTAGTACAAGTCAAGCGCTTTTGGGCTGTTGCTAACAAGACACATTTGTCTGTCATCCGAGGGGGCTCTGGTCGTTTTCCAAGTGGCTGTGACCAAGTCTGCACCCTGCACCCCGATTGGCTGCTCTCATCGGGGCCACGCTAACCCAGGAGGAGAAACGAGCTGATAAATCACAAAGTTTCCATGTCAAGGTGAAGGTATTGACTCTTCAGCACCAAACCTGACAAAATGTGGCAGAGAGGAGACGGCCATTCATCTTCCCCAAAGGACAAAAGGGTCATCTGGGTTTCACTTGGTAATTGTTGGGTTGAGGACAGTGAAGGTGGGCCTGGCCCTCTTCCCCTTAAGTCCCCTTCGTAGGGTCCCCTGGTCCCGCTCCTCACCCACCTTGTGGTGGCTCAGGGATTTAGCCCCTTCCTGGGACTGCAGGGAGGAGAGTCAGGGATGGAGCGGGGTTACACTCCAGACTTTTGAGTTTCCCACTGAGAAGGATGTGCCTCTGAAAACAGTGTGTGTTGGGTCCAGGAGATGGTGTGTGACTGTGGGAGAAGAGAGCAAGAGAGCACTCAGAACAAAATAAGTATGACCCCTGCAGTGCCGAATAAAGCCCGGATGAGAAGACCTGAAATTAAATACCACAGATCACTCTGGCCACAACTCCTACGGGTTAAACGCTGAAGACCAAGGGAAATGTCAGAACAAACATGTCGGTAGAGAACCTGAAACAGAAGTGTGTGGTCCTCTCAGCACCAAAGAGGAGGTGAAATAGATCACTCTGTTGTCCTGGAAGAATAGGAACAAGAACCAAACGCTGCCTCTGTTTCTCTTTCTGGCTTACGAGTTACCAGTGCCTCAAGCCCCCTCCCACCAAATCCACACGGCTGGACATCAGACCCAGCACCAACAGCCCATGGCTGGAATCGTTCGAGTACCTTTTACTCAGTGCGTGCCCGGCCAGCTGGGTCAGTGACGGCGCTGGAGCCAGGCTGCTTGTGGTTTCACGTGAGGCTGTTTTTGGAACATCCTGAGACATGTCTCTGCACATTCAGTCAGTTAGGCCTTTTTAATTTGTTGTAGAAAATGCAAAATGAGGCTGGGCATGGTGGCTCACATCTGTAATCCCAGCACTTTGGGAGGCCGAGGTGGGTGGAGCACCTGGGGTCAGGAGTTTGAGACCAGCCTGGCCAACATAGTGGAAACCTATCTCTACTAAAGATACCAAAAAATTAGCCAGGTGTGGTGGCATGTGCCTGCAGTCCCAACTACTTGGGAGGCTGAGGCAGGAGAATCTCTTGAACCTGGGAGGCAGAGGCTGCAGTGAGCCAAGATTGTGCCACTGCACTCCAGCCTGGGCAAGATAGAGTGAGACTCTGTCTCAGAAAAAAAAAAAAAAAAAAATGCAAAACGAGTAAGATGTAACTCTCTTCTCTTAGAGTGGTTTTAAAATAAAGCAACAACAACAAGTAGAAGGCCGTGTCAGCCAGCGATGTGGACTGCTCGCTGTACTAAAAGGCAAAATAGAAGTTTTCAAATGCTTTTCAGGGCCACGTGGAATGACTTGGCTGCTCCAGGGTCGTGGGCGCGTGTGGAGGGGCACACACCCTCGAAGGGTCCTTACGCAGCGTGGGACGTTTAAACAGAGAAGCTCTCGTTGAGATGGGAGGCCATGGCAGATTTTGGTCAGCATTGGTGCAAATGATCTTTGGAGGAAAGTTTCTTAGAGGTAGGGCACGGCCGGGGTCATTCTTTTCTTCCTTTCCCTTCTGGATGCCACCCTCTCCCTGTGCTCTTGAGATAGCCCTTTCTGAGTCTTCCCACATAGAAAGCTTACAGCCTGGCACAGCGAGCCCTGGAGCCTCTGAGGTTTGGACCCATCCTCCAGGCACCTGATGACCACTGAGGCTGAAAGTCCGGAAATCCAGGGGCTGGACCGGGGAGGGTAGATGCTGCCAGGTTTTTCTCCATCTTTTTGCGTGCTTGTCCTCCCGAGAGGAGGTCCTTGGCTGGCAATCTGCCCTCTGGCCCGTCTTGTCTCCGCCCAGGCACCCCGGCTGGGTCAGTCACGTGCCCGTTGAAAGCCATCGTTCTGAAGTCCCACTTGGTGTTTTTCCTAAGGAACACGCTCACGCTGCAGAAACATCCCATGCAAGCATTAGGCCTGTGGGCACCAAGCTTCCAAACAGGCACCAAGCTGAGGGCGGCGGCTCCTCCAGGGCTCTTAGATGGAAGAGCCTTCAGGACAGGTGGCATCGAGATTGCTTTACCACAGGCTTGGCATCAGGCTGTGGCCCATCCCAGAGTAAAGACTGTAAACAGCCATAGGCTAGGCTGGGGATTGTTTCCGAAATCCACTGAAATACCCCGTAAGGGAGAGAAACGTGTCCCTGGCAGACACCACGCAGGGTACTGGGCTGCAGTGCCACACGCCTCCTGCCCAGGGAAGCTGGCATTCGCTATGGACAACCCCAAAGACTGAGCTCCAGGCTGTGCCCTGGCTTTGCTGTGGCACAATGTTACTGAATACCTGCCATGTGCCTGAGCCCTGCACCCACCAGTGGGCTGTCCCCCTTCCTCACCACCCCAGATTTTATCAGTGATTATCCTTTCCTGTGCACTTGCAAAATGCCAGCTGGCAGGAAGGATCTGTAGGACGAGCATAGTGTGAGCACAGCATCCTATACAGAGGTGTGACGTGCTGTGGAAGCTCACTGTCCACGTGGTTTGGATTTGCCCCTGGCTTCCAGTGTTCCGCGTTTGTCCACCTGGATACGGCAGGTGATACCGAGAGGCAGGGAAGCTGTTTGTTTCTCGTGGGCGCTCATGGTTGCGGTGTCAGGTGGGGTGACATACCTGCCCACCTGGTAGTGGGTCCCTTGCCAAGGGAAGTGACGGTCTCCATCCTGGCAGCCCAGGGCCTGGCATCTGGATGGCACTTGGCATATGTCTCGTGCAGGAGCCACATTTTTCATGGTGCTGACTTAAGGTCTTGTGAGAATGAAGCAGGACCTGGAAAAGTTAATAAACTATTCAAAATGAAGAAGGTGCTCCATCCGATGACAAGAGGAGCAGGCGAGGTGCTGGTGGATTTGAGAGGAGGGCGCCCTGGGCAGCGTTGGGGAGGTGCCCACGGAGGCTGTACCTCTGGAGGCTGATTGGGGATTTCCAGGCTAAAGAGCGCCAGTGGGTATGGGGCTGTGAGGGGGGTAGGCCAGGGCTGGTGGGGGCTGCCATGGCAAGATGGAGGTCAGAGGAGGGCACGGCGGCCTTCTGGTCTCAGTACACCTTAGCATTTGGGTGCCCCATGTGGAAATAGGACAGTTTTACAGGAGACACACAATCTAGTGTGCTGTGTTCAAGGGCCGTGCTTTTGGGGATTCCAGTGTTTACATTCATCTCGGTGATGACTTTAAAGCCTCTGCCTTAGAACATTCCTTTTCTTCTTTATGCAGTCTGAAAAACCCGGAGTTAAAAATGCCTCCGTGGAGATTGAAAAGGGTAATAATGTTGGGAAACTGAGTGACGCTTCCTGAATGGGAACGGGTTCCCTCCACCGGGCCCTTCCCCCACAGCAGGGCTCTGTGCTTTTACACAGGTACTGGACACACGT
>NC_133460.1:113811459-113813959 GCF_048565385.1 Saimiri boliviensis | reverse complement strand
CTCAAATGGATATTAATACAGTTTATCTCTAAAAGGACGAATAATGTATTTGAAACAGATAAAAGGCCCTCCACTAAATGAGGAATGTTAATATCTTATGGCACGGTTAATAAAGAGATATTTCACAGGGGAGATTTGTTTTATGACTTTTGATACAACAGCCTTGTAATCTGACATATCTTAAACGATATAATTTCACACATACATTCATCTCTTATACACAGCAACCCATCACAGCACAATTTGAATTCAGGACAAATGATGGGCACTAATTACTTCTGGGGGGGATTTCTTAGAAAACTCATCCTCTCAGATTCAGATATGTGGAATTCCATGCGGAAAGTTGGGAGCTTACAGTACATTTTGAGAAATGTATTGTTTTTTTTCGCCTTCAGTGGGAAATAACATTTGTTTTTGTTGTGTTTAAGGCAGGGTTTAAATTAATTTAACCCAGTGACACATGTTTGGAGCCTAAGCATGCTGCTAAATAATTCCTGGGAATAAATTGCTCGGGAACCAAGTACATTAATTTACAGCTCTCCAGATGCTGACAGATGTGGGGGGGGGGGGAACTGACAAATATTAACATAAAACAAATTTGCTTTATTCTTCTTCATATTTCTTCTTCATCCCCGACTTGAGCTCACCCAAGGCTCCTTCTCTAATTATCCACGAGGTCAGTAAGCAAAATTGGGAAGAAGCTGGGAGATCAATACAAATTATCCCTGAGCAAACCAGTGCTGACAGTTTGAATTGCAGCATATGTTTACCCAAAATCAGGCAATTTATCTTAATATCAGCAAAGTAATGCAGTGCAGGTGAAAGGTCAGGCAATCTCTCCCCCTCATAATTACCCAGTTCTAAAACAGGAAAGTGGTATTGATTGGCCTGGCTCGGGGCTCTGTGACTGGACGTGCCAGCGCCTTGCCCTGGCTCGGCGGGGCTCTCGCCCTCAAACTCTGCATGCGGAGGGCTCGTGAGATGCGTGTGAGGCCCCGGCACTTTCTCCTCCCGTCCGGGAACTTGCCAGTGAGGGCACAGGGTGGTGGTGGGTTCTCTCGGACTCGGGGGGGGGGACTGTGGGCCAGAGGTGCCACCAGTTGGCCTGGCTTTGCAGAGGCAGAAGGCGGCTGCTCTTGGGGGCACAGAGGTAGATTGAGTAATCCCACCTTGGTGATCAAAAGCCTCCCAGAACCACGAATGCATGTCGCTCCTCCTGCAATTTAAAAAGAGTGGGGCAGTTTTTCTCATTCTTGAATGTGAACTCATTGGGCTTCCGGTAGCTGAGCCCCTGGAAGGGATTTGGAGCTGGAATGAGAGCCCCAGCCCCTGCTGGGGCCGCGTCCAGCCTGGCAGGAACCCACAGCTCACAATTACGTGGCACATCCCAACTTCCAGTGGCGTGGTGTGCCTATTCTTGGCGGTGCTCTCAAGACGTAAGTGCTCTCTGGGCTGGATGAAGAGGTGAAAGGGGTCCCCGTACTTATACTGCTTTCAGATATTTTTGGGCCTCGAAGAATATCCATTCAACTGAAACACTGGAAAATGTCTCTCCCAGAATGAGAGTGTATGGCTATTACAAGTCATAAAGCTTCTGAAAGCTTGCATTAAAGCATCTATCACCTGTCAGGGCCATTTGCATGAAATCAATAACGGCCGCCCATCTATCTTTTCTGATCACCTTTCATCAGGCCGATTCATTAAGTCAAACAGTCTTGGTGATTAGCTGGGGGAGATTAGAAACCTGACATGTTAGAAGTGCAGTGGGCCACCTTTTTTGTTCTCTGATCAGGAAAGGTAATACCCCATCTCATCCTTTCTGGACCAAGTCGCCTGGTGAGGCTGGGCGACCGCACACGCGCCCCGAGGCCCGAACTATGGTTTTGCCTGACACCCTAGCCGGGGCCTAGGCAGAGACATGACAAATTGTCCCCCAAGTCAGCGCTGACAGCTTCTGATGATTAATGGTCTGATTATGAAGTGGTTTTACACATATAGAATTTACATCACAGAGAGTTAGAAATTTTGCCCTGTCACATACGCCAAGGTATTTTGAAGAGCTTTACTATTTGCAAAGAAAAAAGAGGGCAAAATCCCAGCAAAAGCCATGTCATGTAAAATCAATACATCGGATCAATGCTTTATTAACAAGAAAATGTCTTACTTCACATTCCTGTGCGGACCTTTGTCTCCAGGATGTATGATGGAATGTCAAATCACATTGTGGTCCTCAACTTTCGGGCGCATTATCGAGTGTGCGTGCGAGGCTTCCCGCGTTGCTTACGAGGCCCAAGCCCTCGAGGAGAACGGTGACCAATTATTTTGGAGAGCACTTGTGAAGGCGGCCCCCTAGCTGTCCTCTCCAGAAGCCACGGCCTTTGTGTTCCCCCACACCTCGCAGACCTGCTGAGTTGGGGGGTGTTAATCATCGGATTACTAATGAACGATGGCCCAAATTGCAGGCAGAGTAATGAATAGATGGTGGCAGGTCTTATTAGTC
>NC_133460.1:113628959-113803959 GCF_048565385.1 Saimiri boliviensis | reverse complement strand
TGCTCAGAGGGCCCAGTTACTAAAAACGGCAGCTCACTGGCTGCCAGACGGGTCACTGGTATTTGCTAGAAGTTTCCCTCAATGTGTTCAGAAGTGACTTTCTTGCCCTGGAAGACTGGGCTAAGCCATAGGGTAGCCACGGCCAGGGAGCCAAGGGGAGCCTGTGTGGATGCACTGCCTGCTGGGATTTGGGTCGAAGTTTGGAACAAAAACTTGGAGAGAGATGCCCATTTCCCGCCCCGCACCTTGTCGCACAGTACTGTGACCTAGGCCGGCCAGAGTTGCTGCCTCTTGCCTCTGGGTCCATTTTAGTTTTCCTGGTTGAAAAGTGTGCAGGCAGCGAGCTTAGAAAACTCCACCGTGCTGCATCCCTGCACGCTCCCACAGTGGGAATGCAGCTCCAATGCCCCCCGACTGCCCCCATGCATAGAAATAGCAACCATGCAAACGGAGACCCCCAAACAGCCTTCCAGGGGAAGTTACGGCCACAAACAAGCCCTCCTTGTCAGTCATGGCATTTGAAGGTCTGCAGAGGCCGCGAGTTCACAGAGTGTGGGGGGACAGACCAGGAATCCGAGCTGTTGATAATTGCCTCTATAGAGAAACGTGAAAGCCACTGACGGTGAGATCGAAGTGCGCCCCGGCTGGCTGTCGAAGCCAGCCGAGACAGGACGGGGCTCTTGGTGAGACAGTGGCAGCAGGGTTGGCGTGATAAGGTCATCTGAGCTGGCAGCAGGAGCTAGAGCAGTAGAAAGCGCAGGGTCAATTAGCAATGTGGAATATATGATATAGATTCTCGGGGAACCCCCCCCAAGTGTCTGTCGCTGATAATAACGTTATTTTTGGCCGGGGGGGGGGAATTTCAACAGTCGGCTACAGTCGCAATACAAGCAGCGTGTCCCCGCGAGGCTACGTCCCCAGCAGTACTCCCCAGCAGTCCAATTACAACACAGTCAGCACTAGCATGAATGGATATGGAAGTGGCGCCATGGCCAATCTAGGGGTCCCTGGCTCGCCTGGATTTCTTAATGGCTCCTCCGCTAACTCTCCCTACGGCAGTAAGTGTCTGTTTTTGTCACACGTCATCACGCAGATTCATATTCACTACCGAGTCGAGTGTGTGCATTGCTTGGATGTTCTGTGGTGTGAGCTACTGGATAAAAGGAAGGGTGGCCCTGGAGGCTGGGCGTCAGAATGGCGACCGTAAATTGACCCAAAGCGGGCCCGATGCGATCTCATTGGAAACCAAAAAAAAAAAAAAAAAAAAAAAAAAATCGGAACAAAATGGGCTGCTCAATTGGAAGAGAAAGTCCAGTGCACAAGAGCTTGCCTGTTATCCAGAGTGTGGCCGAGCCAGACGCATGTCATGTTGTGTTCTCCTGCCCCCGCCCCACCCCGTCTGAGGCGAGGCCTTGGTGCCCTCTCGCCGTGGCGCTGTGCCGCGGCCGCGCGTGCTGACCGTGTTTGCTTTGTTGCAGTAGTGCCGTCCAGCCCCACCATGGCAGCCTCTTCGGTCACCCTCCCTTCAAACTGTAGCAGCACACACGGCATTTTCTCATTCTCACCTGCCAATGTCATCTCCGCAGTGAAACAGAAGAGCGCCTTCGCGCCCGTGGTCCGGCCTCAAGCCTCTCCTCCTCCTTCCTGCACCAGCGCCAACGGGAACGGACTGCAAGGTGAGGGTGGTGCGGAGCTGGGTGCCAGTGCTGGGCCCTCTCCGGGGGCGCAGATGGGAGCGGGGTGGCGGGCTCGGCCTTTCTCCTGGCACCTCCGTGACCGCTGCATGTTCTCCCGTGGCCCATCGTGATGTGTGCCACCTCTGCCTAGTGTTCAGAGCGAGGACCCCCGTGCACTGAGCCCCAGCAAGGACCAGATTCCGCCTCTTGGTTTTTGTCCAGCTCACCCCTCCGACGGCACCTAGTGTCCTCACGGTGGAGCACTCTGTGCCCCTAAGGGGGTGGGACCACGTGAGAGAAGGCGGGATTGTGGTGAAGGTAGCTGTGGTCATTGTCTGCCTGGTTCAGCCAGCGGGCCTTTGCCCGGAGCCTGCTACTTCCCAGTGTCGGGTGCAGCCCCGCCCGCCGCTCCTGAATACAGCACTGGCATGGGGATGGCGGGGCACCATGCCGCTGTGGAGCCTGCCCTCATGGCCCTGAGGTGGGGCCTTGGTTCTCCACCTTGGCTGCTGGACCACGCATCCAGCAGGGCTGCGCTGTCTTTTGGAAAGGTGTGTGCATCTAGACCCGGGCCAGGTGTGTCCCAGCACCACGTTGCAGTCCTGTCTGTGGACAGGAGCTGACTTTCCTAAGTGATCTCTTCCAAAGATTCAGGAGGGAGAAGGGCCGGCCCTGAGGGCACCACTGCCCACAGATGGGGCCATATGGAGTGGGCATCCTGTGCCGCCCGGCGCCTGGCCCATTTGGGCTGTACAGGCTGCATGTGGCCCGTGATGTGTGGGACAGGCAGAGCCACACAGGTGCCCCCAGGCCTTCTGAGCTTGCGAGTGGCCCTTTGTGAGGTGCTGAGGCCCGCAGGCACTTGCATTAAGTGGCCGTCATCTGGCCTCTTTCAGACACCACCTTTGGTATATGCTCCTCCCAGTGACTCAAATCCAGTTACTCCTTTAGAAACATGAACCCATTCAACCAGTATTTACTGAGCACCTACTATGTACCAGGCTCTCTGCTGGGTGCTGAGGACGTAGCTGCGGAGAAGACAAACTGGCCCTTTTGTGAAGTCGGTGGCATATTTCACTTTGATGAACTAATGCTCAAAAAAGGAACTGGAAAGGTATCAGTGATTTGAAATCATTGTCTTCACAACATCCGTTAGCATATGAAGGGACGCTCAGGTCCCCGGAGTGCTGCCGACTGGCCTGCGTGCCGTCAGCGGGCACCGCACCAGGGTCGCCGCAGAGGCAGGCGGTGGGGTGCCGCAGCCCTGCCCGCGACACAGGGTCGGGCCGGCTGAAAGACGGCACCGCCTACGCGGTGTGTACACGCACGGGGCTTCCAAACCGTAAAGTTGTAACGGTGAGTCGGAGACAAATTAATATTGTTGAAATTAATGAACTGAGAAATTGAAGCTCACGTCACTACATGAACAAATGTATTCATATCTTATACATAAATTAACGAGAACGATCATTCTGACAAAAATTAAACAACACCCGTGGTAAAAGATTTTAAATTACATTCGTACCAGGAGTTCGCGTGGAAGCGTCAGCCCCACTTGGCGTTTTCGTGCAGTTTCCTCTTCTTTCCTGAGAAGAGAAAAAAGGTCCCGCCGGCAGTGCCATGACTCACGTCTCTCCGTGGCCCTCGCCTGGAGGTTCCAGGGCAGGTGGGCTGTGAGTGGCTTTGATTCCGGAGAGCCCTGACTCACCATTACGATACAGAGAAATGACCGCACGGCCAGAGCCCAGACCTGGAGGCAAGGGGGAAACTGAGGCCTGTCTGGTTCTCACATAGGGAGCAAGAGCGGGGCCTGTGAGCCGGCCTTGGCTGGCGTCACGGGAGTGACCAGGCTGGGTCCCTCTCTCGACAGAGTGGGGTCTGGGCCTCCGTTGGCTTCGCACCCTGCGCTTATCAGTGCGGGAAGCTGCAGCCTTTGCACACAGCAGTGCCAGAAGCCCCTCCCTTTTCTAAAAGAAGCCTCTGAGGATGGCTGCAGGAGGGACAGGACCCGGGGATTTTTGTCCCCACGTGCGCCCCCCCTGCCCCCACCAGGAAGCAGATTCCCCAGCACGCCCTAAACACGCCTGAGGCTGGTGAATGGAATCCTCCGAGTCCAGCCTCCCAGTTGCATAGTGGGGAAGGGCAGCCCCGCCCGCGTTGGCGTGGCGGGAGGGCGCGTGCCGTGCCGGGGGCCTGCAGTGACTGCTCTGTCCTTCTCTCTTGCAGCTATGTCTGGGCTGGTAGTCCCACCAATGTGAGGGACTTTTGTTTACCTTCCGCAGCACCCAGCATCAAAGGACGGACTTCAGGGGACACGTTTAGTATATTAAGACATGCTGATGGAAACAGTATCTTCAAAAAAATCAGCAGCAATTGAAATGCTACAAAAGACTTTGTTTAAAGATTTTATTTAAACTATTAAGAATCAACACGCAAACAGCCTACTTCTTCATGAACAATTCCATTTTATTGACTGAACTTTTCTCATATTTTCACATTTCTCAGTCCGGAACAATAAGGAAAACAAAGCGACGCCTATTTTGTATAAAGTTTCTGACTCCGTCTTGGCCATGTCTAGTAATTGCTATGTGTTGGGAGAAACTTTGTGAATGCACCATTTTGATGATCATGAAACACTGATGAAAAATGCCTCCAAACATTTTTCTGTACTCATACTTAGATTCACAATGGTTGTGTATCTCTATAATGTGAAATATTTTTTTGTGGTGATAAAAGGGGGCCAAGGAGGTATGAGCCATCAGACTGGGAAAAAGGATGAGTATCTGATTAGGAGAACTGGGGTGGCGGGGGGAGGGAGGGCTTATCATTGCTTAACTTCATCTTAATGAAATGAAACTTTGTAAGTTATTGTAGTTAGAAATTGTAACTTTGATATTGAATTCTCTTGCCTTCAACAAGCACACTGACAGAGAAAAAATGCTACTGTCTGTTGGTTCCAATATTCTCCCACTGCTAGAGCTTCCTGTTAAGCAAATGTGAGCTGCACCATTTTTTCAACTTTTGCTAGCACTGTATACTATTGCATTCTTAGGCTACTGTGCGGTCTATGTTTCTTGTACCAGAAATTGTCCTTTTGACTTCTAGATCCTTCTTCCCTGATGTGTTTTGTATGTGGTTATAAAATTGTAGACTTTTGTGATTTTGCCAAAGTTGTAGCTAAATATTTATACACTTGTCTTGAATTTTTTTCAGATCCACTTAAAATATTTAGAAACACAAGTTTTATTCCTTATGTGTCTTATAAGGAATAAAATTGGTCTTCATTTGACACTTTCCCACAAACACTTGCAGTTGCTAAGGGACTTTATTTTGTAACATATCAATTATAAATATTGTATTTATCTTTGAAATTTTGTACATTGCTTTTCCCGCCTTTTCCTTTTTCTTCTTTCTTGTCTCTGTTGGTTTCTGATCATGGCCTGGTGTTGTGATACTGGGACGAGCATTAGCCAAGAACTTGTCTCTCTGATCCGTTTCGTTAAGATGAACCAGTGTCTTTACTTTTCATTTGTACTTCAAAAATATGCTATTGTTTAGACTTTCCATCCTTTTTTTTTTTTTATTTTGAGGAAAAGTCAAATCCATTGTTTATTTTTATATTATTTTTAAGTTATCTGAACAAATACTTTTGAAAAAGAAGTTTGTTGTATAGTCAAAACGGTGCCACCCGGCCGTGACAAATCCTAGTAGATTCTGTGCATGTGGAGCGGCCGCGAAGAGGCGACACCATTTGGGGCTGTGTCCTTATTTTATTTTTTTTGTAGAATGTAAAAAGTCATTTTAGATGCCACCCATGACTTTGCCACATAGCTGAACTGTGTTTACTGGAAAAATTCAGAGGCCTAAAGTTTAAAATAAAATTTACTTCTGATGTTTTAATTAAAATGTTTGCCACATTAACTTCTCTGATGCCTTAAAAGTGGACTTCTTTAAAGAACCTTTGTGCTATTTTATTACAGGCTTACACTACAATTGTTAATAAATATTTCATTTGGAGATGAATGGGGTAACACACACACACACACACACACACACACACACACACACACACACACACAGACAAAAGCACAAGCCCACTGCATGACCCGTCTCTCCTTTCTGGGAGTATTTCTGCTGCGTCCTGCCCCTCCTGGGCCTACCTCCGATTCAGGGAGGTTTCAGGAGGACCCCAAATCACTGCTGGTTTTTAATTATTTTTTTTAACAATACCTTTTCGTGGTCAGTTCCAGCAGCACTGTCTGTACTTTCAAAACTGGAATGGCGTCCTCCAGATATTGTGCCTCTCTTACAGCCAAACCCACAGTGAGACCAAAAGTGTCAGGTTTTTTTTCTTTCTCCTTTGCACTAAATGCTTTGCAGACACGGCACAGCAAACGTTTTGCAAACTGCAGCAGAAATGGAATTTAAAACAAAAAGGAGGGACTTTAAAATACCTTCTTGACAAAAAATCAACAACGCACAACTTAGAAAGTGTTCATTCTAGGGACAAAATAAACAGAATGTCCCCAGGAGTCAGCAGGTCACAGTCCGGCTTTGTGATGATGGTTGACAAGGCCTAGCTACACGGGAAAGCCTGAGAAGTCACTTTGGAACTAAATTGTGTCCGTTTTATTTCGTATGAGTAAGGGTTTGATCTACAAAAGAGCTCACAGGTATGCATTGAGAACGCCCGCCCGCTTCCCCGTGCCCTCACTTGGTTTGTGTTTTAGGTTAAGTAGTCAACGCCCACATCACGTCACTGTCTCAAGACTGAGCGCTTCACTAAATGGTAGATTTTACTGTTAAAGACCCTACAATAAAATTGTTTTATCTGTACATTTTTTCAGATATTTAACTGTATAAAAATGTTCATTTTACACAATATTTAATTAAAGTATTTCTTGTCTGTGAATTTCACTTCTGGCGATGTTCTCTGTTTTGATTATTAAAATGACAGACTAAACACACATAAAACTTACACTGGGGTTTCATTTGCATGTCTGGGTTCCAAAGCTGCAACTTGGCCAAGATAAAAATGATCCATCCGCGGAAGAACTTTCCACAAAGTTATCCACCCTCCGCCCTCTAACCTGCGTAGAGAAGTTCAGCAAATTGTCACTTACGTGGTCCTGACCCCCAGAGGCAACACCTGTACACGTGCTGCACTCTGGGTGATTTTTCTGTGTCACGGATGCTCTGTGGGCCACAGTAGCACTGGGGTGACACAATCACTGTTGGGCTACTTGTCTTTGAGAACTCGGACAATCCCAAGGCTCACGGAGGGGCTTCGTAACACACTCCCTCCAGACCTTCTGCCCCAGGCCCTCTGCTTCTGGAGAGCGTACTGGCAGCTCGGGAACAAGTGTCCAGTGACCCCCACACACAGTCCTTTGGGCTCCACGGTTGGGTTCCACTGGGCAAGAACCAGGCTTAGGAGAGTGAGCGCAGCAGCAAAGGCTCTGGAAGGGTGGGCAGATACCAGGGCACCCAGATGCATGTGCTAGCTAGGGTCTGCACAGGGGCATGACCAATTTCACTGCCACCACAGTGGCACAGTAGCCCCCATGCGCTAGCCCCGGGCACTGCTGGCTGCACATTGGTAGCCAAAATGCACCAACTATAATGAGATCTGCCATGAACACTGAGGTTCCAATTTACACAACCATGTTCAGCTCCTTCGAGTTTCCCATGCTCCCCTTTCACTCTATTTTTTCATTTTCTCCTCCGTGAAAGGCTGCGTTTGCATGTTTTGGCTTGCAGCTTTATCACACATACACATAAGTGTGATCCAAATTAGTACTCACAAATGTCATCTTAATTACTTGTTCTGCTGAGCAAAACAGGAAACAATTATTCAAAACATAAAGAAACTTGTGAATACCTTTTTCTCCTGTCACTGACAATCAAGTTCTCATTTCAGCCTTAAAGAGACAGCAAAGAGAGAGGCTTATAAGGTATGAGCCTGAAGCCTGCCCACTCCCCTCCCCTACAGACTCCCTCCCAAGTGGCTGGAGGCTGGGGCTGGGGCGCAGTTGCTGGGCAAGTCACCTCCTTCCCACTCTGCACTGGTGCCACAAGTACACAACGCCCTGTAACTTGGGGACGGAGAAATTATTTTCTGTTTGTGTTTCAAATCAGAAGCAAGAACTGCATTCTTTCAAAATGCATGCCAATTATTGTCAGGCTGCCTTTTAAGGTCTTTCAAGCTTTTAAAGATTATTCAAAGCACTTGAAATGGGCTTCAATCTAATGCCTCATTTCATTGCATTAAACAGCCTAGTTAATAAAGAATCAATATATTCAAAGGGCAAGGTTATCTTTTGTCTATAAGGGGTGGTGTCATTCTGAACCTTTTATAGTTCAAATGCTGAAAAAGACCTCATGAAATCCATACTCATCAAGTGGGTCAACGAGAGCCGTAAAGAGGCCCCTGAAAGGGAAGAAAGGCTGCTCTCCTCTAAAACAACCCACGCCTTATCTCGCTCACTCGGCCCACCCAAAGAAGTCCTCAGAAATGTCAATTTCTCATCAAGACAAGAGGCCATGATGATCATTTTTTCCAGAGAATACATACAATTAGGAGAATGCAGAGAGGCGGGGGCGACAGTGATTTGTGGCTTATTCCGGCCCCACGAGCTGCGATCTCACTCCCAGCAGATAAAAAGGGTTGTTGATAACTGAAGTGTCAATATGCCGAAGAGTGATTTTTGAATGTGAGTCCTTGTGCTTTGAGCTCGCCGGGCCGATCCCAGGCCCTGATAACGGCGCAGCTGCCAACGGACACCACAGGTTGGCCCTGACAATTAATGCCATGAATAAATCACACAAAAGAGTTGGGATGCTTTATACTCGGTGAGACAATCCCCTGCTTTACCCTTCAAGGATTCCTTTTATGTTGGAATAAGGTTGCTTTTAATGAAATTTAAACTCATCAGAGGAAATCAAAAACCTCCAATCAGATTACAAATTGATTTTTTGGTCATTTGTCATGTCCCAGCACAGAGCCGCAGGTTTCACAGGGAGCGAGATGCCGCCGTGGCCCGGCTGGGAGTGAGCATGGACGTAGCTCCCGCTCCTACCCCTGGCCTAGGGACAACCCGTGGCTGGGCTCCTTGGCAGGCAGAGGCAGCCCTGGTGACTCCACCTACCCTGCCAAGTACGGCCAACTGAACCCGTGACGAGAACAAGTGCCAATCAGGGTGAATCCAGCAGCAGCTTTATAACCTGGCACATCGTCCTTGGCAAAACTCACGATGACTTCTAGGTCTGCACTCACAGATCCACGGATGGCCACAGAGACACGTTTTCTGGGGAGTGCCGTCAGTTTTGGAGAGTCTCCCTCCCATCCCTTCCCACCCCAGCTGGCTCTACGCCATCCCACGGACAGCTCCACGAAGGACACAGAAGCATGTGGGCCACCCAGTCCCCATGTGCCAAGCAAGACCTTGAGATCTGGGTAGAGAGAAGCCTGGCTAACTCCCAGCCACCATCCAGTGGAAGCCCCTGTGCTCTCCTGCGAAGGGCCTGCCCTGACCCCCAGGCCCGGGCAGAAGACGACTTGAAAGCATCTGAGGCCGCCAGTCTCCAGCCTTACAGTGGGTCTCCTGAGTGCCCTGGATGAACCTGCGCCTTCCTCGCCCCCTCACCCCTGCATCAGGCACCGGTCAAGGCTGAATGGGGAAGCTGAGTGTCTCGTACTTAGTGGGAATCTAGAAGGGCATTTTGTCCCTCTTGGAAAGACCAGGGCTGGGGACAAAGTGAGGCAGGCACTGCTGATTCGGGAGGAGGTGAACACTGTTTCTGATTCAAGATTCCTCGGAGACTGTCTTTTAAATATAGCCGCTAAAGGGAGTTGAATACTCCCCACATCTAACGGCAATACTCACCTGTGATCTGCAGAGCGCTTTATCCACATCCGTCTGTTCCGTCCTCCCACAAAGCCCTGTGCTGGGGCTGGCTCCCTACTTCCAGGTGGCAAAACTGCAGTTCAGAAAGTTGAGATGACAGGCCAGGGTCATCAGCCTGAAAGGACCAGGGCCTGATGCCAGGTGATGTCTCCAGTCTCCAAACCCTACACTCTCCACTGATTTAGGTTTCAGGTATCTTCAGTAAGAAAGACTGGCTGGGCACGGTGGCTCATGCCTGTAATCACAGTACTTTGGCAAGCTGAGGCAGGCAGATCACCTGAGATCAGGAGTTCAAGATGAGCCTGGCCAACCTGGTGAAACCCTGTCTCTACTAAAAATAAAAAACATTAGCCAGGTGTGGTGGCGGGTGACTGTAATCCCACTTACTCGGGAGGCTGAGGCAGGAAAATGGCTCAAACCTGGGAGGCAGAGGTTGCAGTGAGCTGAGATAGCACCATTGCACACCAGCCTGGGCATCAAGAGCAAGACTCGGTCTCAAAAAAAAAAAAAAGAAAGAGAGATAGAAGAAGGGGTATCTGAATGGAAGCGAGGAGGAGTCACATTTCCCTGAGAAGACCCTGACCAAGTCACCCACAGGGTTTAGAGGGCCTGACTCAGCTGAAGCCACCTGTACAGGCCACAGGTGGAAACTGGCTTGCCTGGTGCAGCTCAGCTGGGTGTCTGGGGCTTTGCCTCTGAATGTCACACATCCACGCTTCCAAAATTGGAGGCAGAAGACCATTTCTCCCAGGGCCTTTGCAGCCACCAGGAGTCCTCGGAACTGCTGGCTCCCTGTGCTCTCCATGGGTTTCTTGGTGTCCACATGGGGTCCACACATGGGGCTGGTACACCATGGTCCTTGTGCACACAAGGGGTCCCTTGGGTCCACACAGCATCTCCAGTATGGGAAGGGTACACTGAGCCCATCCCATGACGCAGGAGTGGGAGGGAGGCGAGGCAAGGACTGAGGCAGCCAGAGGCTTAGCCCTGCAGCTGGCACCTGGCAAGGGCTCAATAAAAGCTTCCATGACTGCCAGCAGCGTGATGACGGGCTAAGGATGGAATGAAGAAGAGGAAAATCAGAGCAATCAGGATTAGCAGGGTAGACTTGCATGAGTAACAACAATGTCAGAAATGTTGGCTGAAAAAGACACAAAGGGTCAGGAGGGGGCACAGGAGTTACTCACCAACCTGCCCATCAGACGATGCCCTCTCCCAATATTCCACATGGATGGTGGGCCACGGACGATGAGGGTCTCAGTGCAGCTTGCTCAGCCATCCAGGGTTCATTAACTGAGCCAAATACAAAACTTGTTTCTCCACCTGTAACGGGCCAGGTCCTTGGCTGCCTTGTGCTACTATTGTGGGGCTGATGTAGGGAAGGCGCCACCAGGAGAGAGAGAAAGAAAACATGCCTGTAACAATCTGAACAAAGGGTTTACATTCTTAATATACAATGAGCTTTTGCAAATCAATAAGACTCAATGAACACCCTAAAGAAAAAAGAGGCAAATTTACAATCCATTCACAGGGGAACAATAAAAGTGATGAATAAGGTTAGGAAATTATAACCAACCTCATTAAAAAATACATATCAAATTAAAATAATGAGACAAATTTGTTTAACCTATTAAATTAGAAAAGATTTTTCTTAAATGCTACTACACGATGCTGTTGATGGAGGAAGGGGATTCTTACCGTTGTCGGCAGAAGAGTAAATTGGTGTAAGCCTTCTGGAAATCGGTTTGACATAACAAGAGACTTAAAAATATTCATATCCTTTTTACTGACTAATTCTACTCCAAAGAATCAATCTGAAAGAAATAATCAGATATTAGACAAGACTTTTAGGTCCAAGATTGTTAGCTATGGCAATATTTGTCAAAAAATTGGAAAGAACCCAGATGACTCAAAATAGGAAATGGTCATTAAATTATGATATAGCCATTATAATGGAATATTATATATTCTATTAAGCCAGAAAAATCATGTTTTTGAAGTATATGTAATAAAATGGTCAACATCAAATGACATAAAATTAGGTAAAATAAGCATATAAAACTTTGGAAAAAATACTGGTCAGAGTTACAGCAAAATTAACAGTAGGTATATCTGAGAGCTTAAAACTTACACAGTACATTCCTATTTTCCAAGTTTTCCTCTGAACAGACAGGGGGAGTTATGTGCTGGAGAACACTGCTCACTGTACTCTGCCCTCCTGCTACAGTGAACAAGGTAGGGAAGACAACAAGCTCAGAGCCATCAGATTGGGCTAGAACACTGAGGCCTGATGGAATGGGCACGGGTGTATGGCTTCCTGGAATCTGAGCTGGGGCTGACGTAGTGCTAAGAGAGCAGACACCAGACCAGGAAGTGGGCAGGGAGGAGGAGAGGTACACAGAGGTATGGAGTTCTGGGCTGCATGGTCCAAAGGGGAGAGAGCCCAAGGGAGGGGTTCCCATGAAGCCCTGCTAAATTCCTTGTTCTGGCTTTCTCAGCATGCCTCTGGGGCTGATACTATCTTCACTTCTATCTGAACTTCTTGGAGGAAGTTTCTGCTGCCTGCAACCAATTACTGACCAGACAAATTAGGGGAAAAAATATCTTTAAATGATCTTTATAAGAGAACCAAAAATAACTTTACAAAGTATGAGGTTTAATAAATGCATTTAGCAAGATTAATGAATATAAGGTCAATATAAAACGGTATTTCTATGACAATAACAGCATTTTTACAACAAGAATTTTAAGAATGCCATTTAAAATTTTTCAGTGCCATTTACAGTAGCATTAGAAACATCAAATAGCTAGAAAGCAAGCTACCAAAGTTATGCAAGATGTCTACACAGGAAACCACAAAATTGTACTGAGAGAAAATTTTAAAATCGTAATAAATGAAGAAATATACCATATTCATGGATTGGAAAAGTACCTGTTGAGATGATGTCAACTCTCCCTCCCTAAACTGACCTACAGATTTAGTGCAATCTCAATCAAATTCCACAAGGTGCTTTTCTTAAAATTGATAAGTTGATCCTAAAATTTACATGGAAATATAAATGATCCAGAGGAGCCAAGACAATTCTGAGAGAGAGAGAGAGAGAGAGAGAGAGAGAGAGAGAGAGAGGCTGGAAGATTCAAACCACCCAAACCAAGACTTCTTATGAGGCTGTAATAACTAAGACACTTTGGTATTAGAACAAGAACAGACAAATAACCTAATGGCATAGACAGTTCAGACTTCCTATACATGGTCACCTGACTGACAACAAAGGTGGCACTGAAATGCAGTGGCAAAGGGTGGCCTTTCCAGTAAGTGGTGCTGAGGGTAGGGGAAACACACATGATAAAGACTGGATGACGTCCTTCTCACACACGTGAAAGGACAAACCCAGATGGCTGGGAACCCTAAGATATGATGATTCCCCAGCTCTGAAAAGGAGAGGAATAGTGTGTACAGACAAAGAGAACAGCTGATGTTAAACCAAAGTTGAGGGAACATCCAAGACCTAGCAACAAGCTGGAGCTATGAGCACCCACTTGCCAGGGCAGGCTTGCAGCAGGGAGGACTTTTAAAGAGAAGCACAAAACCCAGCCCAGTTCCCCTCAGCTGACCTAGGGCTGCACCAATGCTCTGGACAGGATGGAGACCCAGAGCTTTGTAGCAGCTCTCACAAGAGTTGGTAAGAATAGGCAACCTTGAAAGATAGCTGTTCTGAAACAGCTATCTCTTCTGAAACAGGACTTTCAAAAGTCCCATGGTTTTATTGTTAAAATAAATCAAAGATCTAAATCAACTAAAAAATCTCGTGTTCATGGATTGGAAGACAATACTGTTAAGATTAATGACACAAAACTGATCTATAGATTCAACGCAGTCCCTATCATAATCACAGCTGGCTCCTTTATAGAAACTGTCAAGCTTGTCCTAAAATTCATATGATATTGCACTAGACATGGAATAACCACAACACTCTTGAAAAAGAACAAAGTTAGAAGAATTCCGTATTTTGACTTCAACTTACTACAAAGCAACAGCAATTGAAACAATCTGGTACTGGCATAGGATAGACATATCAATGAAATAAAATTGAGAGTTCAGAAGTA
Source organism: Saimiri boliviensis (assembly GCF_048565385.1). NCBI lineage: Eukaryota > Metazoa > Chordata > Mammalia > Primates > Cebidae > Saimiri > Saimiri boliviensis. The sequence continues at coordinate 113,790,269 of NC_133460.1, read as the reverse complement.
TAATTATGTATCTACGGTCAACTGAGTTTTGACAAAACTGCCAAGACCATTCAATGGGAATAGAATAGTCTCTTCAACAAATGGTGTTGGACAACTGGAGAGCCACAAGCAAAAGAACAAAATTATATTTGTATCTCACACCATATAAAAAATTAACTCAAAATGGAGCAAAGACCTAACTGTAAGAGTTAAAACTACAAAAACTCTTAGAAGAAAACAGAGGACTCTTTATGACCTCGGATTTGATAATGGATGTGACACAAGTCTTAGATGTGATATCAAAAGCATGAGCTGCACAAGAAAAAATACATAAATTGGACTTCACCTCAACTAAAAACTTCCATGTTTCCAAAGACTCTATTAAAAAAGTGAGACAACAACCCACAGAATGAGAAAAACGATTTGCAAATCACTTATCTGATAAGGGACTTGTATCTAGAATATAAGAAGAATTCATAAAAATCAATAATATAAAGACAACTCACTCAATTTAAAAATAGGAAAATGACCTGAATAGATGTTTTCTGAAACAAGTTATACAAATTACTAATATGCATGCAAAAAGACGCTCAACATCATTAGTCATCAGGTAAATGCAAGCTGAAACTACAATGAGCTACCACTTCACACCCAGGAAGATGGCTGTAATAAAGAGGGCTAATAACAAGTGATGGTAAGAATGTGGAGAAATTAGAACACACACACATGACTGATGAGAACGCGATATGGTGTTGCCAATTTGGAAAATAGTCCAACAGTTTCTCAAATGGTTAAACAAAGAGTTCCCATATGTCCCAGTATTTCCAATCCTAGGTATAGACCCAAGATAAATGAAAACCATAAATGCACACAAAAACTTGCACATGAAATATTTACAGCAGTAGTATTCATAATAGCTAAAAGGTGGAAGCCACTCAAATGTCCATTATGAATTTTTTTTTTTTTTTTTTGAGACAGTATCTCACTCTGTTTCCCACACAATCACAGCTCACTGCAGCCTTGACCTCCTGGCTTAAATGATCCTCCCATCTCAGCCTCTTAAGTAGCTGGGACTACAGGCATACACCACCACACCTGGCTAATTTTTGTATTTTATAAAGAGATGGGGTTTTGCTGTTTCCCAGGCTGGTCTCAAACTCCTGGTCTCAAGTGATTCTTCTTCCTCAGCCTCCTGAAGTACTGGGATTACTGGTGCCACCATGCCTATCCAAGAATGGATACACCCATACAACAGAATATGATTCACCCATAAAAGGAATGACATGCAGAGACATGCTATGACATGGACAGATCATTAAAACACTATGCTGAATGAAAGACGTCCAATCACCAAGAAACTCACATGTTTTCAACTGTATAACACCCAGAAGAGATGAATCTATGTACACAGAAAGTAGAGGAGTAACTGCTTAGGGCTGGGGAACATAGGTGATGGGGGTGGTAGCCAAGGGGTATGTATAGGTTTCTTCCTGCAGTGATAAAAATGTTCTAAAATTGACTGTGGTGGTAGTTGCACATATCAGTACATACATTAAAAAACCATTGAATTGTATACTTTAAATGAGTACACTGTATGGTATGTGAATTATTTCTTGATAAAGCTGTTATAAAAAATTAAAAAGCCCTGTGGTTTTATCAGAACATAATGAAATGAACATTATTTTTCATGAAGAGTTACTCTTAAGCGTTTTGGTGTTCTGGGGAAACCATGTTTCCTGAAACACATGGCCAGGACTCATGCTGCGGGCTGGCACATGGGATCTTGGGGCCCTCCTGAGTCTTTGCCCTAAGTTGGCCAAGGGCCCCCCACCATGTGCTCCCCAGGAGGGGCTTCTTGGTGCCCACACACCTTGGAAGGGGAAGGTGGTCTTGCAGGCCCCTATGGACCCCTATCTCCAGGCCACCAAAGTGGAGATGATGGCTTCTAATTCTTGCCTGCATCGAGACCAAGGCAGGTCCGCACTCCCACCAAGGTCCTGGCTTCACATGGCACCAGGTGGGACAGCCTGCCCCCACCCCGGCCTGGACTCTGCCTGGGCTCTTGGGAGGCCACTCTTGGTCCCCTGTGGAACACACATACACAGGGCTTCTCCTCCAAGGTCATTTCCAAATAACATGAAGGAAAAGCAAAATCCTTCCAGATGGCCTTTTAAGAAAGTTTCATTATTTTCTAAACATTCCAGAATAATTAGTTCCACTATTTTTAACATTGTAGTTCTTTTTCTTAAATTTCTTTAAAACTTGTCTCTTTCAGTTGGATCTCACGAGTCTCAGTGAATGCCACCCCTGCCACCCTGCTCCGAGCCACATCAGTGCTTCCCTTAAAGATGGTGGCAGCCTCCTAATGGGTCTCCTCACTCCTGCCCTTGCCCTGGAGCTCTGTCCCTCTCTGTCTTGACACCATAGCCAGAGGGGTCTTTAAAATGAAAGAAATACCCACCCCCTCCACAGACCTTCCAAGGGCCACAAGGACACTGAGGGTCAGCCACTGCTCTGCCACACCTCCCTCCCTCTGCTGCTGCAGAAGCTCCTGCCTGAGGCTCTGTGCTTGCTGCTCCCTCTCCCTGGAGCTCTCTTCTGCAAAAGCACCTGCTGTGGTCCCCAACTCACATCTTACCCCTGGCCCAGGGAGGCAGGCCTGCCTACCTGTCTAAAACTAACCCCCACCTCAACCACCACACACATACCTTTCCCTCTCCCTTTCATTTTATTTTTCTCCTTAGCACTTACAGCATTTAATGAAGTTTAGATTTTATTTAATTGACTTCTGCACTGTCTCCCCGTGAGAAGGGAAGCCCCTTGAGGAGAGGAGTTGGTCTGCTTGGATTATTGCTGCATCCCCAGAATTCCAGCTTTTGCAAATCAAAATTTCAGGGGAACAGCATTCCTTACTGTGTCTTCAACCAAGACAAGGGTTCTTAACCTAGTGTCCATGAACTTCAATGAAAAACAAAAATTTAACTTTACTTTCACTAATAGCTATAAAATTCAGCATTTCCTTATGAGTACAGGCAACAAGCCACAGTCATTTTAGCAGTATCAGATTGTTTATGGTTATTGTGACTTGGAGAGTCTGGTAATAATTAGTTCAACTGTTCTTAGATATTGTTTAATGCATGAATAATGAAGAAGCATATACACAATGATATCTCAAATTTTATTTTTAATGTTTTGCTAACAATTTAATATAATTAATTTTCTCTGTGATTGTATGTATTTTATTTTGTGGACTTGAAAACACTGTTCTGGGCAGGGGGTCTTCGGGCTTCACTAGCCTAATTCAGGGATCCACACACATAACAGAGGCAGGACCCTGGACCAAGGCACTGCTTCTGTGCTAGGGGAACATGGCTCAATATCACACTATAGTGGCCCATTAATAATCCAGTTCTTTCATTTTTTCTCGCATGGTTTTGCTCCGCAGGGCACAGTTCTTGTGTTAGTTTACAATATGCACTGATTAAAGTAATATAACTATACAAAAAGAGCTCCAGACTTAGACCTGACAGTCTCTATGCAGGTTAAGTGGGTCACTCAATCTCAGCTCCATCCTGAGTGTTTGTGGAGACTTTGTGGTAGGCCAGGTTCTGAGCCAGAATAAAGACATGCTTAAAAAGGTAATAATCCCCATCTCCACTTTTTTTGGCTTTCTTGTAATTCATATTTATTTAAAAAATAAAAGCAATAAGCATGTATTTGGAGAAAATGGCTAATCTTTCTTATCCCAACTCTGCCTAAACCCCTTCGGCTTGCAGGTAGATGCACTATTACCAATGGGCTGTCAGTGTTACAAACAGGCAACTACATGTAGTCGTAAAGACATAAGACAGATCATACAATAATTTTTATATTACTCTCATCATACTTCTCCCAGTAGCACTTATTCTTTAGCACTTACACCTTTTAATGAAGTTCCCTGTTAGTACATGTAAATCCACCCCATCCTTCTTAGTGGCTGTAGAATAATCCATTGTACATATGAAAGCACATTTATGGAACCACTCCCCTGTTGAAAATTTTATATTCTTTGCTATTAAAAAATGCTATGGTAATAAATAGAAAATAAAAAAATTAAAGATACCATGAAAAAGATACTCCTACAATATCAGCAAAACATTAAATATCTAGAAATAAATGGAATTTATTAAAAATTGGTACAGTGAAAACCACAAAACATAATTGAGAAAAACACTTTAACAATCTAAGTAGTTGGAGAGATATACTATGTCCATGGATTAGAAAACTCGTTATTGTAAATACCTAAATTTACCCCAAATTGATCTGTAGATTAAACACAATCTTAATAAAATGTTAGCAGGCTTAGTTTGATGAGCTGATTCTGAAATTTGAAGAGACATGCAAAGGGCTAAGGATAGCAACATAATCTTGAATAAGAATAAAACTGGAAAACTGAGACCATCAGTCAGCAAGCCTTATTTTAAAGCTATCCTAATTAAAACAATATAGTAGTGGTGCAAAGATAGTCTGAAAGTCTAGTAAAATGGGTGAGAGTCCAGAAACAGACCCACACATATGACAAAATGAGGCTGAGTCAACAAATGGTACTGAGTCAATTGGCTTTAACTCTTTAAAAAATAAAACTGACCCCTACCTCACATCATACAGAAAAGCAAGTCCAGATAGATTTCTAGCTAAATGTGAAAGACAGAACTATAAAGTTTTTAGAAGAAAACAATGGGAGAATATGTTTGTAACCTTGTGATGAGCAAAGATACGCTAAACAGAAAACAAAAAGCTTTACCCATAAAATATGCTGATAGATTAGACTACACTAAAATTAAGAAATGCTGTTCTTCAAAATGATACATTAAGAAAATGAAAAGGCAAGCCACAGAGTGGGGAAAGATATTTGCAAGATATATATCTGACAAAGGATTCATATCAGAATAGAAAGAACTCTTGCATATCATTAAGAAAAATGTAGATGGTCTCACAGAAAAATGGACAAAAACCTGAACAAGAAACATAAAGAAAATCAGATATCCAAATCGTCAATTCACATCTTAAAGATGTTAAACTTCATTAGCCATCAGGAAAATTAAAATTAAAAGATAAAGTGATACCACTATATATCCACCAGAATGACTAATCTGAGAAAGTCAAACCATATCATGCTTTGGCAAAGATTTGGATCCAATGGAAGTCTCACACATTGCTGGTGGGAATGTAAATTGGTACAAGCACTTGAAAAAACTCTTTGGTAGCCTCTACCCAAGCTGAACATTATGACTTGGCAATCCCACTACTAGGTATATGACTAACTGAAATGAATACATATATTCACAAAAGTACATGCACAGCAAAGTTAATGGCAGCACTATTTTTAAAACCACCAACTGGAAACATGGCCAACATGGTCATGGGTAGCAAAATCTCTAAATAAAATTGTGTCATATTTATACAAAACGAATACTGTACAAAATAATGAGAATAAATTTACTATCATTACATGCATTGCTGTGAAATGAATCTCACAAATATAATGTCAATCAAGAGAAGTCAGACACAAAAGAGAGTACAGTATGTTATTTCCCTTTATATCAAGTTAAAAATAGGCAAATTTCATCAATGGTGTGAAAAGGCAGAGTTGAGCTTACCCAGGTGGGGTGATAGTGACTAGGAGGAGGTTGGAGGGAGCCTGTTGGAACTCCAGATCAGGATTCGGGTAGGTTCACCCTGTAAGTTATATGGGGCTGGATGCTTACGGTTCTTGAATGGCTCAGTACCTACTTTCTACTTCAATAAAAAGTTCATATTTAAAAAGTGCTATAGAGAATAACTTCATACATGTGTGTTTGTGCATTAATCAGTGTTTCTTCAGGAAAGAGCCCCTGAAGTGGGGTTTTTGGCTTGTTTGTTAAATGTATACTTTAAATTTGGGCAGGTGCGGTCAAATGTTTTAATTTACCAACATGTAAGAAAATCCCTATTTCACCCCACCTTCACCTGTACTAAATACATCCATTCCTTCATTTAAAAATATTTATGGTCTAAAGGATCAATATGTCTAAGTCTGCTTACATGAGGTATCTGGAGTGGTCAAATTCAGAGAGACAGAAAGTGGAATGATGGGTGCCGGGGCTGGGGAGAGGAGGATGGAGAGTTATTGTTTAACGGGGGAACAGTTTCACTTTGCAAGATGAAATGAGTTCTAGAGATTCACGGAGGTTATGGTTACACAATAGTGTAGATGTACTTCATGCCTCTGACCCGGACACCTAAAATATTATTAAAATTAGAAATAGTTGGGCATGGTGGCTCATGCCTGTAATCCTAGCACTTTGGGATAATAAGGCAGGAGGATCACTTGAGCCCAGGAGCTCAAGATCAACCTGAGCAACACAGGGAGACTCTGTTTCTACAAAATATAAAATACTTGCTGGGCATGGTGGTGCACGCCTGTGGGCCCAGCTACTCAGGAGGCTGAGATGGGAGGATCACTTGAGCCCGGAGGTTGAGGCAGCAGTGAGCTGTGATTGCAGCACTCCACTCCAGCTTGGATGACAGAGGAAGACCCTGTCTCAAAAAAGAAACTGTAAATGTTTTTATTTTAGCAAAGTTAAAGAAATGAAAAACATCTACCGAGTGCCTATTAGGTGCCAAGCACTGTTCTCGGTATTGAGAATTTAGCCATGAATAAAACAAACATTTGCTCTTCTTGTGGGACACTCTAGTGAGGATACCTTCAGTCAAAATTTTTGCTGATCTAATTGGCGATAATAAAACCATGCTGTTTTAATTCACATTTGCTAATTACTAATATATTTAGCATGTTCTCACACATGTATGTAGCTTCAGTATTTCTTCTGTGAACTGCCTGTTGATACCATTTGCCCATTTTTTGTTGGGTTGTCTTTTGCTTGTTAATTTGCAGGAGCACTTTGTAGTTGATGGTGGTTACCTCTTTGCTTATGTGTTGCAAATATCATCTCCATGCCCATGACTCTACTTTGGGCTTCTCTCCCTGTGCAATGCCCCTACCCCTTCCCAGCCATCTGTAAGTCAGTCTTTTCCTTTATGGCTTCTTATTCTCTGTTTAGGATGATATCCTCCAACCTAAGATTAAAAGACAAAATTATCTTATATTTTATCTTGGTACTTTGGTGGTTTTCATAGTTTCAGCCTATGTTCTTTAACCTCTCTAGGGTTTAATTTTATGTTTTATACAAGGAGAAAATTAATTTTATTTTTCTCTAAATGGGGAACAAGTTATCCCCAAACTGTATATTGAGTTGTCAGCTCATCTTTTCCACTGATCTCAAATATCACATTATTCCTTTTTTTCTTTTTAAATTCTCTTATGCTGACCTTTTGGAGTATTCCTGCCTAGACTCCATTTATTGTTAATTCTTGTAGTTTAAAAAAATATGTTAATTCCTAGAAGAGCAAACTTCCTCTCAGAATCTTTTAACATTTTCTCAGCTATTTCTGTTCATTTACTCTTCCACATAACTTTTTTTTTTTTTTTGATATGAGTGTCGTGCTCTATTGTACAGGCTGGAGTACACTGGCACGATCTTGGCTCACTGCAGCTTTGAGTGCCTGGGTTTAAGTGATCCTCCCACCTCAGTTTTCCGAGTAGCTGGGACAACAGGTGTGTGCCACCACTCCTGGCTGGCTCATTTTTTAATTTTTCTGTAGAGAAAGAGTTTCCCTATGTTGCCCAGGCTGGGCTCAAACTCCTGGGCTCAAGCAATCCTCCCACCTTGGCCTTCCAACGTGTTAGAATTACAGGCATGAGCCATTGCTCCGGGCCTAATTTTCGAATCAGTTTGATGCCGTACAGAGTTTATAGTATGGGGGGTATTGGTGAAATACTGAGTTACCCCATTCAGATACATATTAAGTCTCTTCATGTATTACATAAGAACTTAAAAGCAACTGCAGGAGGTGCTATGCAGGAAACCAATTCAGTGCTTTGGGAACACAGAACTTGGAGCTGTATTGATCCAGGCTAGCAGCAGGGATGAGGGGGTTTGAGAAGCAGGAAGGCTTTCTTCCAGAAATCATGTGTTGATTCACTCTCGAGACTGATGAGGAATTAATGAAGCAAAGTTGGGGTGGGGGGCACAAGTCTTGCAGGCACAGCAAGAACAGTATGTGCTAAGGTCCTGAGGCCACAGAGATGCTGATATGGCTGCCAGAGCAGAGTAATGTCGGGAGGCAGGCATGGGCATCACCTCTGCCAGGCCTGCAGCTGGGATTTCCTTTTGCAGTTGCTACAGACCGTCACCTTCCAAATCCTAATCCTGACCTTAACAGGGAACAAGAAAGACATAGACTCACAGAGCCAGGGACTGTCTGAGTAATGAAGGTCCTTGGAGGTCACTTAAGTCTGCCCATCCTCATGTGGATTGGGGGATTAGCAGAGCCAAGCTCGTAGTGACAGTCAATGTGGAAAGTTCACTGAAGGGATCAAAAGCCAAAAGCTGGTTCTTTGAAAAGATTAACAGAATTAATAAATCTCTAGTAAGACTGATCAGGAAAAGTGACCACTGCTATAGACCTGATGAACATTAAAAGGATGGTAAGAGGACACTGAGAAAATATACACACTAAGAAATTTGACAACGCAGAAAAAAAATGAACAAATTCTTGTAAAACACAACTTGCCAAAACAGACACATGATGAAACAGAAAATCCCAAGGATCCTGCGTTTGCTAAAAATGGTAATTAAGACAGTGTGTTACTGGTATAAAGGCAGAGAGATAGATCACTGGAACAGAATAAGGCACCCAGAAAAGACTCACATATATAAAGTCTTCCGGTTTTTGACACGGTACCAATGCAATTCTATGGAAAAAGAAAATATTTTCTAAAGCAACTGACATCCATATGGAAAAAAAAATCTTTGATCCTTATGTTGCATGTATTAATCCATTTTCACACTACTGATAAAGACATACCCAAGACTGGGCAATTTACAAAAGAAAGAGGTTTAATAAACTCACAGTTTCACATGGCTAGGGAGGCCTCACAATCACGGCGGAAGGTGAAAGGCACATCTTACATGGTGGCAGACAAGAGAAGAGAGATTGTGCAGGAACACTCCCATTTTTAAAACCATCAGATCCCGTGAGACTAATTCACTATCATGAGAACGGCATGGGCAAGACCCGCCCCCATGATTCAATTACCTCCCACCAGGTCCCTCCCACACGTGGGAGTTCAAGATGTTAGATTTGGGTGGGGAACACAGTCAAACCACATCATCACACCACTAAATGAAAATAATTTGGGTTGTATAATCAATCCAAACAGAAAAGCTAAAACTATACTGCTTCTGAAAAAAACACACAGGAAACCATCTCTATAAACTTGGGGTAGGCAAAGATTTCTTGAGCAGGACATAAAAAGCACTAACAATGAAAGAAAAAAGTGATAAACTGGACTTCATGAGAACTTAAAAGTTCTGCTCATCAAAGGACACCATAAAGAAAACAAAAAGACACAATTATGGCTGGGCACAGTGACACACCCATAATCCCAGCACTTTGGGAGGCCAAGGCAGACAAATAGCTTGAGCCTGGGAGTTTGAGACCATCCAGGTCAACATGGCAAAAACTCATCTCTACAATAATTAGCAGGGTGTGATGGTGCATGCCTGTGGTCCCAGCTACTCAGGAGGGTGAGGTGGGAGGATTGCTTCAGCCTAGAGGTCAAGGCTGCAGTGAACCAGATCGCACCACTGCACTCTAGCCTGGGCGACAGTCAGAGCCCATATCAAAAAACTTTTTTTTTAATTAAAAAAGAAGACATGCCACAGACTAGGATAAAATGTTCACAATGTCTGCATTGGAAAAGGGCTTGTCAGTAGGTAGAGGAGACAGATCACAAGAAAAAAGACCAAGAATGCTGCAGCACTGGGCTGAGCGCCAGCAAGCAGGGTCTCACCACTAACGTGCCCCAGAGTAAATCCTGGGAAGCCTCACTGGGCCCCTCCATCCACAGAGCTTCCTACCTGGGCAAGGCCACTCCTTCCACTATGCTCGATGTTGGCCTTGTTTGCTGGCTGGAAAAGAACTTGCATCTTTGATGTTCAGCTCGTAAGCTGACTCCGTAGGGTGATGCTGGTTTTCTCTTCCTCAGAGTAAACACAGCATGTAAACACCCATGGAGAGAAAAGGTAACCTTGCCTTCAACATAGGAGCCAGGTGGCGAGACGGTGGGTTTTGGCCCAAATCCAAGCTGCCCACCGCCACTCCCCACTGGCCCTGTGAGCCAGGGGCGGCCCTGGCAGAGGGGGAGGCAAACGCTCCTGTTCTTGTTCAGATCCAAGCCCACCGCTTGCCCTGCTGGCCATGCTTCTGGGAAAAATGGAGTGAACGATGGTGTCCACACACTCCTGCAGCCAAGGATATTCCAGATCTCAAGGCAAGCTGGGGCCTGTGCAGATGGCCCTGAGCGCCAGTGGACAAAGTGTCCTGGGCCTTCTGGGGTCACTGGGCTCAGGGACACAACGTTCAGTGCTTGACCCTTCCCCAGCATGGCCTTCGAGTGGTGGCCTCCTTGGCTCTGTCTACTGCCAATTTTTGGAAAAGTTCCTCCACCCTGGCAAGTGCGGGTTCCACTGGTGCCCCAGGTGAAGCCAAGGCCCAGGCACCAGAATTTACTTTCTAACATCAAGGCAGCTGCTTCTGCGTGGGGTAAGGGCTGACAGGATGGGACTCAGGCTACAGGGTGCAGAGATGGCAGAGGCCAGGGCAAGGCCATCGTGCTGAGACCTTTCCGGCCGGCGTTAGCCTGGTCCTGTCCAGTGGGGCAGGACAGCCTTAAGGAAGAGCCTCAAGGAATCCAGTGGCCCTGGTGGCCACACTGACCCAGCCTCTCTGGCCTCTTCTGGCCACGCAGTGGCTGTGAGCAGCAGGGACCAGAGTGCTCAGGGCCTGCAAGGCCACCACATGGCGATGCCTGGGCTCCAGGCAGGGGTACAGTAGAGCCCCAACAAGGCTGGACCTTTCTAGGCTGTGCCCGGGGTGCACAGAGGCCTCTCGGGGACACAGGAAAGGTCCAGCCCCAGGAGCTCACAGCTGGCCAAGGAAGGGGCTGTCTCTGTGTGGCTGAGTCCCATCCCGGTTGGGCCGGCAGGAGGGTGGGATGCAGGCTGTGGTGGCCTTGGGGAGGCAGTGGCAGTAGCAGGCACAGGACCCCACAGTGTGGCAGTGCCTCTGGGCAAGGCTTGTCCTCATCACTCCATGTCAGGGAGTGGACAGGAATAGGGCTCTGAGCACAGTGGAGGGGGCGCCTGCCCCAGAAGGGATTGGGTGCTGGCTTCCTGGGAGATGCAGGGTGGGGGTGAACCATCATTCAATGTGGGGTGAGCCAGCAGCACTCAGGCATCTCCCATCAATGTGGGTGAGAGGGGAAAGGTTTAAAGATGCATCGGGCCAGCCCGGCCTCCAGGGACCACTCCCTGTGGCAGGAAGACATTCAGGGCATAGTGAGCCACACTGCAGAGGGCTGCCCAGGGCCTTGGAAAGGAGAAAGACTTGCCAGAGCCACCCTCTCCCCTGGGTCCCCTGGGCAACCAGGCTGTTCAGTTCCTGCAGCCCCTCCTTCCCTGCTCCTCACAGTGACCGGCCCCAGGTCCATCCCTTCTGAAGAGCCAGGACAGCTGCTTCATGGACTGCAGAGGACTTGGGGACTGGGTCAGAGTCCAGTTGCCCTCAGAAGAGCAGAGAGACCTTAGGGAATACTGACTGGGAGACTTCTCATCTAGGATGAGGACATCACCACCTGCCCTGAAGGGCTGCAGCCAAGAGCAAGGAGAGGCTTGTAAACTGTAAAGTGCTGTACTCATGGGAGGAGCTGGGGCACCCTGAGCTGCCTCTCTGGTGCCGTTGGGTGGCTTTAGGCGATCTTCTGTCGAGGTCAAATCCATGTGGGAAACTAAGAGACAAAGAAGCAAAGAAATTAAATGAAGTGTTTGTGTGAGTTTCAGAGGAATTTCGATTCCAAAGGCAGTTTTTACAGGCAGCTAAAGCGTCTCCTTGACAAAAATAAGTTTCTAACGAGGAAGTAACAGAGCAGCAGATGAAGCCCAGGTACTGTAAATCATTAGGAATGGCCGGCCTCCCGCCAGGGTGGCTGGAGGAACTCGAAGATGAGGAGGCAGAGATAAGAACAAAAATAGAAAATAGATCTCAAAAAACACAAACAGTTCTCATAAACACTGGAAAGCTGCTGATATGATTTTTCTTCTTTATATAAAAGCTCAGGGATGGTCCGAGCATTAGAGGCCACTGAATGGTACCTTTAGGAATAGAGATGGGAGGGAAACCTGCTTAATGAGAGACCAAGGCCCCCCTGCTGTGGCTCCGGGGCTGGCAGGTTCAGGAGGCAGCAGATCGCAGAGATAGAAGGTGAGGCGCTCAGAACCCTAGGAGGAATGCTGATTTTGTTTTTTAAGGCTGAGAAATAATAAAGCAGAAGCTAAAGGCTAGCCCCTAATCAGAACTCTTTGTCTGGCAGAAGTTCATGCATTTAGACTCATTGGGGTGGGGACTGGAGCTAGACTGTGGGGAGGACCATGGTGGGAAATAGAGGCTTTTGTTATATCGGGGTTCAGGGGTTGAGGGTGCCCTCAGCTCCCCTGAGAGGACATATCTCCAGGTTCTTGGCCTCCTGCCCTCTCAAGAATGAGAGAAGGGACCACAGCGCAGTGCGCAGTAAATGCCGGACTCAAAAGTGTTTGTAGAAAGTGAATTATTGAGAGAGAGAGAGAGAAACCGGAGAAGGAGAGACAGCTGACTCTCACACTGAGTGAGAGAATCCAGAAAGATGGAATCCGGGAGAGGAGAGCAGCTTCCACAGTGAGCGGAAGGGAACAGAGAGATGGAGTTTAGGAGGGAAGACAGGCTTCCACGAGAGCGTGTGGAAGGGAACTCCAGAGGGAAATCCAGGAGAGAGAAAGATGGCTTCCATGAGAGGAGTGTTCGTGGAAGGGAACCCAAACATGGAGTCAGAAGGGGTTTGAAGAAGGGGACTTTTAACCTGGGCGGAACCCCCACCTTCTCTAAGACCCCAGGCCAATGAAAGGAGTTCCTCAGAACTTCTGCTGGGGTGGCTGACTCTTAGTTTCTTCCCATGCCAGCAAAATTTAAACATAAATTGTTAAATCTCCTGGATGGAGAGGTGGGAAGGGGTCATGGCGCTGGGAAGTTCTTGCCCTTAAAACTAAACCCCTGTGGACCCGGAAAGAGAACATATTCCCTCACTTTGACCATAAATATGAACTGTCACTCTGACATCCAGACCTGTGGCTGCTACTTCGGCAAACATCCTTTGCCAGAAGAGGCTATCTTAGGCTGTTGGGGCTCCTATCACAAAATCCCATGGACTGGGTAGCTTGGAAACAACAGAATTGTATTTCTCATAGTTCCTAGGGCCGGAAAGTCCAAGATCAAGGCACCAGCAGATCTGGCATCTACCCTCTGCCTGGTTTGCCGATGACACCTTCCTGCTACGTCCTCCCAGGGTGGGAGGGACGAGGCAGCTCTCTGGCCTCTTTCATAAGGGCACCGGTCTCCTTCATGGGGGCTCCACCCTCATGACCTAATCACCTCCCAAAAGGGCCCATCTCTTAATGCCATCACCTAGGGGTTAGGGTTTCAGCATATGAATTTGGGGCCGGTGGGGGACACACATGCAGACCACAGCAGAGGTTTTGGGGGCCTACTTTACAGAAAAGAGAACAAGCCATTGATTTGCACAATGTGGATATGCTACACCATCTAACAGAAATTTGCCTTGTCTGTAGATTGAATTAAACTTCAGAAATAGCCCATTGGGTCTGGCAGGGCACTGGGCTAAATTATTAGGTTTTGTGCCAGGCTCTGAAGCTCACTGCAGAACTGGCCCCCTACTACTCTGGCAACCCAGTGGCTTCAAATAACAGCTGGAGATTCCATGGGGCATCTCCAGTTTGAGCAGGAGGCCTGCAGAGTGTGGTCAGCAGCGACTGGTCACTGGGAAGACGCTTTCACTATTACAGTTTCACACAGTCTGAGGCCCTGGTTTGTTGCTTTCTTTTAGCCAAACAAGCTTTAATCAATCACTTGCCTGCAAACATAGGAGCTTCCAAGCTGTGCTCAGATACGACCTCGGTGTGATGGTTTCTTCTAAGACCTGCAGAACACATAGCAAGAAGAAACCAGTGGGAAAAAGAATCAGTGTTAAATGAGAAGCACCTTGCACCATTTTCAACACAATCTCTGTTTTGCTAACAATCTTAGTTTTTCACAGTAGTTCTGGTAGTTCAATTGACAGTTGGAATAACTAGAAACAATTTTCAGGGGAAGACCTTTTCAAAACAAAACTGAAGAAATCAGTCAACAGGTCTCTTTCCCGTGGATGCTACTGGCAGGTGACCAAAGTTGACTGGATAGATAATAAATAATGACAACTGCAGCCACAAAGGACTAGAAAAATTAATTGCGTTTCATGAAATTGTACCACAAGTTGCCAAACGGAAGACATACTTTATGGTTCTGGTTTCCTTCTGCATTTAGTCATGGAGGTGGCATCGTGCTTCTGGAACGGGGAGGCTGGGCAACGGCCACAGGTTCTGTTTGCGTCGTCCCCCACCAGCACTAAGTGGTCTGTACATCAGGGGGGAGAAGTGGCTCCTTTTTCAACGCTAGTGGACTTACACGCAGACCATTCTCTTCGTTCTTCTAAAACCCAAGCCTTACTTATCTCCGTGACTGGGGACTCGATATAGAGCCGTGAACATTACACCTAGTTTGGCTTAACGAAAATCATTTTCTTGCTATGAAGGCATCCATTCTTGGGCATGTGGGATGGGCAACGGCAGCATTTCCAGCTCTGCCCCACAGTGTCTTGGTGACAGACAAAGGGGAAGGAGCATCAGTGTGAAGCCCTCCGCCCTCGGCAGGGGCGTGCACCCATCACCCAGTGTGGAGAGGCCTTGGTGGGGCAGGGAGCTCTGCGCCAAGTAGGGGAGTGACAGATGGGATGACGGGCTTTGCATCATTTTGGGTTTACTCTGCCCAGAAAGCTCTGGGGGCACTTGAGGACTCACACTTAGGCAGAAGTCGATCCGGGGGGCTGCTGTGATGGAGAGGAGATCCTAACCACTGCTTTTTCTCCTACAACTTTTCTAATCAGAATGGATCTCGCTGTCAGGAGGCCAGAGGCCATCAGAAGTGAGCTATGGCCAGGGCGATTTCCTGGACACGCAGACCAGGGGAGCTCAGTGCTCTCAGATGTTTTTTCCCTTTCCATTTTTTTTTTTTTTTTGGTCCAACAAGAATCAATATTTAAGATTATGCAATGTCCGTACCAGCCTGAAGTAGCTGCCAACCAAAGGACAAGGGCTGGATAATTTACAATGCAAGGAATCCATTCTTTTGAGAGGGGGAAGGGAAAAAATAAAGATTTAAGCTTCTTATCCTGGGCTGAACTTTTCTCCTCCATTCTTAATGGCACTGAGCGTAAATAAACCATCCATTCTGTTTTGTATGAGCGGTCTGTACTTCGCACAGATTCTGTGGCATCGACAGGCCAGTTTTAGATCCTTGACCACAGGTATGAGCTATGACTGCCTTGGAAACAACACTTATTTACATTTTTTTCAACATACGGTACTGTCATTTAGCCTGATCAGAATCTACCCTGATCTTCTTTTGCCCCAACAGTCAGCAGAGAGAGTCTTTTCACTGTCGGCGACTAATGGTTTTCTGTCCCATATTTTTAATGTGAAGATTAAATATTTATAAATGCCTCGTCAATAGCATCCCATAACCAGGTCTTCCCGAAGCCGCAGACCGTGGTCCATGCTCACTCACACGAAGTCAGAGGTCACAGGTCAAGTGAGCAGCTCGCAGCGGCTGTGGGGTGCATCTGCTGCCACCAGGATCTGGACAATTATTTGCGGGGCAGGGCTTGTTTCTCAAAAAGCCCACATCATGGCCAGGAGAAGCCTCCTTTGTCTCCATAAAGCCCCTTCAGGCGAGGTGTTTACTGGAATCACAGGCTCCTGCCCCTGCCCGGTGACCTTCCCAACACTGTTCAATTTGAGGTGTCTCCAGGAGGAAGCTCCCCTCTTACCCACCCCTCAGAAGAGAAGGACATTCGTGTGATACTTCCCAGGCCCTGGGGGACAGGGCCATATGGATGGGGATGGGGAGAAGGGAGTGGGATGTCCAGGGCACCTGTCACCCCTGCTTGGGATGCGGCTTGCTTGGAAGCCCATGGTGGATTTTAAACAGCAAGCACGCGCACTCTGTGCTGCTGGAGACCCATGTGGGCATGAGCTTCCGAGGGTGGGACTGCAGATGGTAAGCCCCGGGAGGAGGGGGCAGGGTCCTGATGGGAGACCTGGCATGGACCAGGGTGGTGTCAGTGCAGAGTGAGAGGAGGCTTCTGTGGGGGTTGAGGGTTTAGCTGACAAACAGAGGCTGTAGAAAGGGGTTTAGCCGCCCCAGGAGAGACGGCGAAGCCCAGGCCAGCGGCTGGAGCGACCCAGCTCTGCCATGCGCATATTCCACAGCCCTTCCGAGGGCAGTGCCCGCTACCCAGGTGAGCGAGCCTTCTTAGCCCGGAGACAGAGAGTCCCATGAGGGAGCCCTGGGAAGGGGCAAGCGACACACTCGGTCTGGGGCTCAGTATCGCCTCCGGAAAGGTGGGGGCAGGGAGACTTACTTATTTTCCTTAGAGGGCTCTTAACAATACCAAGGGGGATGCTGGATCCCAGGGGCCGGAGGACGAAGGGGTCAAGGCCTAGGTGCGCCCCAGGGCAGGACACAAAGGACTGTGGGGAAAGGATGTCAGCAGGGTCTATTCACCAAACCCGTCCAAACCCTGCTAAAAACGGGGAGGGGGACACTTTCTGAAGACTTGAAGGAAAGCGAGCGAGGGCAGAAATCTGTCTCAGCCTCCCACCCCGAATGCCCGCCCGTGCTGGGGCAAATGGCAGAGGGAAAAAGGAAACCGGTCCACATTCCCGGGCTGCCGGCAGGCCACGCATCACCTTGACTGCGGCCCCGTCCAACCCCTGACTCCAGAAGACAGAGCCAGGCTGACACAGGAGGCCACCCAGCCAGGAGTGAGCTCTGCCCTGCTCAGCCCCGCCGCTCTGTGGTCCCAGAGGCCCCCTGTCCTCTACAGCGGGGAGGCCACCATCGGCTCTGCCCATGTCTTGGGATTACTGTGAGTTTCCATCAACTGAGCAGCATTCACACAGGCACGAGTTTCACAAACTGTCGAGTGCTGTCCAGGTATGACGCCACCCCTGGTGTTTGCACATGAACTCGAGGATGCTGCTTCAAGCTCCTGTCTCCCTCCTTCCTCAAGACAAGTCAAAAAGTATCCAGAGTAAGACTGGCATAAAGGTCTAAAAACCAAAAACAGGTCTGCAATGGAAGGACCCGCTCATGACCCCTCCCTTCCCCCTGCCTCTCCCCACCCAGCTCTACCCCCTGCCCCACCAGAGTACAAACTCCTAGAAGGCAGGGCTGCTTCCTGGGGCCTCCTGCCTGGGAGCCCGTCCGAGAGGGAAGGGAATGGATATGCAGCCCTGGACTGTAAATCTCAGTGTCTGGAAGGCACTCTTCCAAGACAGGAATGCGAGACGGCTAAAGCACCCTGCTTAATAGTGATGCATTGATAAAGTGATATTGATCATTATTGAGACTGGTCGGCCATCCATGGGGAAACACAAAACCAGCAGGGCAGCCTGGGTGAGCAGGCCCCTCTGTGGGCCGACCCGGGGGACGGCCAGTCTCGTAACTGCCACGATGATGATGAACACGTATTGATTTCTTTAGTGCCTCTCCTCAGCCCCAGAGCACTTCATGCACTTATTGGAAAGTGCCTGAAACCAAATTGAAGACAGGCCCAACGAGGAGTATCAATCCAAATGTTAAGGGCATCGGAGGGCTCTGGAGCCAATGGGGAGAGACAACAGGTCTTCAGGCGCCCCGGTTCCAAACACTTAAGGAAGTGCTGTGCCCCACTCTGTTCAATAGCAGCTTCCGCCTTGCCAGGAAAGCAGAAATGAAGAGGTGTCTACACACGGATGGCGGATGCACGGCTTCCAGGGAAGGAGCTCGCACAGTCTGCAGATCCATGGACATCCCTGCATGCGGTGCCCCCCACCCAGTGCACACATGATCGCAGCAGGGGTGCCGGGGACCATCTGCGGGCTGCTTCCCCTCCCCCGTCTTGGGTCTTGGGGCAGCCCACCTGCCCAGGCCAAGGCTCTGAGTCCCCTGTGGAGGGGCTGCTCTGCAGTGTGGCCATCTGAAACTCCATAGCCCTCAGGGAACCAGAGGGTAGCTTTCCACGGAGCATTTCAGATGTCCAGGCCCCAGGAAACATAACCATTTAGAAAAATTAAAACCATTGAGTCTTATTTGGAAATAATTCCAAGCTTATAGGAACACTGCAAGGATAAAAACAGTACTGCAAACACCCATCGACCCTGCACCCAGATTCGTTACTAATACCATGAATGGTGTCATGGTGGACTTCTCTGCCTGTCTGTGTATTTTCTGAGCCACTGTGGGGGAAGGTGAACACACCGTGGCTTGTATCCCCAAATACTTCCTGAGCGTAAAGCGTCATGGACACAGCCTCGTGTAGTTACCAGCTCTGGAGGTGTAACGCGGACTCAGTGCTCTGTCATTCACATTCCTGTTTTGTCAATTAACCCTGTGACATCCCTCCTCACCGTGTTTTCCTTCCAGTCCGGGGTTCAGTCCACTGCCGTTAATTGCCGTGCCTCTTGAGTCTTCCTTCATCTGGAACATCCTCACAACATTTTGTCTTGTCTGATATCCACGTTTTTGAAGAAACACGCAGGCTTTAGTCGCAGCCTGCACACTGTGGTGGCTGGGCTGCAGGAAGCTGCCTCTGACTCCCAGGGACACAGGGACCAGCCCCAGCCCCAGCCCTCCAGCCACGGCTGTGTCACACCCCTCATCAGTGGGCTGCAGGGGTCGGCCTGTGGCTGCACGTTTGAGGTGCCCCAGAGTGGGCCTGGGGAAGGAGCAGAGGCCACATGCCTCTCTGGAGTGGGCTCTTTCTGGTCATGACTGTGGCTTACACACTTATGATGTAGGCAGCCCCTGCTCTAGGCGAGTAGGGTCCGTGGGGCTCAGGGACCACAAAAGCCCACACCAGAGCTCGCCCACAGCTGTGAAGACCAACTCTTGGCTCTGCAGTGCCGACAACATCTCTGAGTGGGTGTGAGGGTGCTGGGCTCTGGGCCGATCTGGCGAAGACTGGCATTCCAAGTGAGGTTAAAGGCAATTCGAAGAAAGAGGAGCTGAGGGAATGAAAGAACCATCCATCAGAAAGCCCTGTGCATCTCAACCCGCTTTGGGGCGGGGTCCCCTGCAAAGCCCTGGGTGCCGTGTGGGCTGGGCAGGCTCCAGGGAGGCCCAGGCCAGTGCTGCCTCCTCGCCTCTCTCCCACCTGTGGAAAGACCCAGCGCCCTGTGCTGGCAATGTGCCCACCTCCTGAAGGGGGCAAGACCAGAAACCCCCCAGGAACACACTGGGCCGGTGGGCACTGCAGGAGTGCCAGGATGGGGTGTGGACCGCACCAGGGACTGATGCAGAGCCTGGAGATGGCAGCCTCCCCAGCTGGGTCCACGAGCCCAGGCCACCTGGAGCTACACCGCAGCCAGGAGGATGGCCTCAAGGCCTAAGGAGCCTGGGACACTTTAAACGGCCTCCCCCCTCAGGCTCTGCCGCCCACTTAGGACAGATCCCACGAAAGACTGCTATGATGAGGTTTCCAAGAGCTCCCTTAAGAAGAGGGGAGGGAGAAAGGGGGAGAGAGGGTGGTAGGTGCTTGGAGTGAGGTCAGTGGTGGGAGTGAGCCAGTGGAGGCAGTGATGGTGGGACACCCTTGTGCGATGCCTGCTGGTCCCCAGGAACCCCGGTCCAGGGCAGCTGCTCTGGGTAAGACAAGCACGTGCCTTGCTCCTCAAAATGAGTCCACCCTGCGGTGGCACCAAGGCACGAAATCCCAAGGGAAAAGGCTCAGGCAGTCCCCTTGGAGAATTATATGTTAAAATTTTACACCGCTCTGAGTCTTGTACAGGAGAGAGGGCATCCTTTAGAAGCGACATCCCTTGTGAGCACTCTGTGTCATGGAGCCAGAGAAGGTGAAGCTGTGGCTACAAAGAATAGAGACACAAAGAATAGGTTCAAGCCGGACCCAGAAAGAGCCGTGAAGTTAATCAACACCTGGTGTGGTAGACGGCGTCCTAAGATTGTCTCGAAAAGTCTTCTCATACTCCCTTTGCAGGTGACTTTGCCATAACTGTCGAGGAGACTATGTCCCCTTCCTTTGGAGGTGTCTGCCCTGTAGCTTGCTTTGAGTAATGGTTGGACCTGGCAGAAGTGAAGCTGTGTGAGCTCAGGGGCCCAGCTCCAGCCAACACACCCCGTCTCCACCCTTCCAATGCACAACCCTGAGGCCAGCATGTGAGGAAGTCTCCCGGGCAATGGAATCCATACAGGAGGGAACTGTGGGGCCCCCAGGGACAGCAAGCAGCACCTGGACAGGTGAGCCAGGCCATCCCGGACCCTCCCACCCAGCAAACCCTCCAGCTGAACACACCACATGAGTAAGGAACTGCCCAGCCAACCACAGAAGTGGAAGAAATAGCAAAGCATCACCCTGTATGCACCATGGTGGTTAGGTAGTAACATCACTGAAATGGAAGTGGTGTGCTGCTCTAACACAAACCTGAAACTTTGGCCTCGTTTTCAAAGCAGGCAGCAGGTGGAGGCTGGAAAGGTGCTGAGGATGTGCTGGAAGAGCGATCTGAACAAAGCAGTGACAGAGCCACCAGCAGGACTGTCGCCAGCGGTAACCTGGAAAATAGAACATGTACCAGAGAATGTGTAAATGTGGATGAAAACATCTCTAAGTAGAGTATTGAAAGTGTCAATTGGGAAAAGATACAGGAAGAGTTTTCGCAGTCTACCCATCTGACAAGGGGCTGATATCCAGAATTTACAAAGAACTAAAACAGATCTACAAGAAAAAAACAGACAAGCCCATTCAAAAATGGGCGAAGGATATGAACAGACACTTTACAAAAGAAGACATACAGGAGGCCAACAAACATATGAAAAAAATGCTCATCATCACTGGTCATTAGAGAAATGCAAATCAAAACCACATTGAGATACCATCTCACACCAGTTAGAATGGCGATCATTAAAAAATCTGGAGACAACAGATGCTGGAGAGGACGTGGAGAAATAGGAACACTTTTACACTGTTGGTGGGAGTGTAAATTAATTCAACCATTGTGGAAGACAGTGTGGCGATTCCTCAATGACCTAAAAATAGAAATCCCATTTGACCCAGCAATCCCATTACTGGGTATATATCCAAAGGATTATAAATCATTCTACTATAAGGACACATGCACACGAATGTTCATTGCAGCACTGTTTGCAATAGCAAAGACCTGGAATCAACCCAAATGCCCATCGATGATAGACTGGATAGGGAAAATGTGGTACATATACACCATGGAATATTACGCAGCCATCAAAAACAATGAGTTCGCGTCCTTTGTAGGGACATGGATGAACCTGGAAACCATCATTCTCAGCAAACTGACATAAGAGCAGAAAATCAAACACCGCATGTTCTCATAGGTGGGTGTTAAACAATGAGAACACATGGACACATGGAGGGGAGCACTACACACTGGGGTCCGTTGGGGGGAAATGGGGGAGGGATGGGGGTGAGGAGGTGGGAAGAGATAGCATGGGGAGAAATGACAGATACAGGTGAGGGGAAGGAAGGCAGCAAACCACACTGCCATGTGTGTACCTATGCAACAATCTTGCATCTTCTTCACATGTACCCCAAAACCTAAAATGCAATAAAAAAAAAGATACAGGAAGAGACAGATGGGCTAAAAACCAAAACCACCCAAAACTCCATTCAGTTTGCAAGCAGAACTGAGAGGGAACAGAAATGCATTAGGACCCACTGGTTAAAAAATAAAAGTATTTCTCATTTTTGGTTTTAACAGTCAGCAAAATATCCCTAATAGAAGAAAAGGCCTCAGAGTAAGGACTGATTTGGGAGTCTGCTCATAGGATCCTTTGCTGAGGCTTCAGAAAGACCAAAGCTAGTGCCTCAAGGACCCTCTCAATAAGGGGCTAGGGGCTTCTAAGAACCCATGGGGCACTGTCTCTTAGGAGTCTGACATATCCAAAGCGAAGAGGGGTCTTGTCTTGAAAAGAATTACAGTTATTTTTGGGGTGCCTAGAGAAACCTCAAGCCCCAATAAGAATCATAGGAGACTCATAAAAGTTTTGAGAAAAATGTATTAATAAGAGCACCACCAGCTTTCACTGATATCACTCAAAATTAAAAGACACTTCTGAGCCTCCAGCTTCCTATGGGCTGGAAACAGAAAAAGATGCTCATCTTCAAACATGGGCCATTTCTGATAGAAAAGAAAGGACCCTTGGATAATAGAACAAGAGAACAATGGAGAGAAAAAAGGACTAGGAAGCCCTTTCTGAGAGCAGAACTGTGCCTTAATCAAGAAACATCTTCTTCCTCTAGAGTAGGGGGATCTGACTACCTAGGCCCATCTGGAGCTTAGAACCAGTGACCGCCATTGTGCCTCATGTTCTTCCCCTTTCAGATGAAGGTGACTGTTATGGTCATCCTGGCCCTGGATCAAGAAGCCATGTGTACAAGTCCAGGTGGACGTGATGTTGATCATGGCACCATGGACTTGGAGCCAAATCCCCTACCTGGGATAAGACTTTTAGCCATACTGAAATGGGAGAAGGAACATGGGGTATGTTGGAGAAAATAAGGAATTTGTGGCCAGATTGTGGAATGTGATAAATTGTTTCATGGCCACAGAGTCTTCCTTTGAAAAAGGCATGACGCTTTGCAGTGAAACTCTCCCGTACATTTCTCAGCTCTATTACCTTGTGACTGCCTGGGTCAACAACAGAACGTGGCAGAAATGATGCTGTGTGCGTTCAGAGCCTGGGCCTCAGCTGGCCTTGGAACTCCTTTGTCCTTTGGGATTCTTTCTTGAGACTGCCATGTAAGAAAGAACATCTAACCCACAAGAGGATGACATGCTACAAGAGGAAGTGAAAAGGGCTAAACCTGTGAGTGGGACCAACCTGGACGGTCCAGCCCTGTGGACCTTCCCACAGAGTGGGCTCACCTGCAGAGGAAACCAGCAGAAGAGATGCCCAGTCCACCCATGCAGGTGAGCCCAGAGGAAACCAGCAGAAGAGATGCCCAGTCCACCTATGGAAGTGTGAGAAGTAACAAATCATTGTTGCTTGAAGCCATTACATTTTGGGGTAATTGGTTATGTAGTAATAGAAAACCATACTATCTACTCAGCATTTTGGGAGGCTGAGACAGGTGGACCCCCTGAGGTCAGGAGTTCAAGACTAGCCTGCCCACATGGTGGAAAACCATCTCTACTAAAAATACAAGAATTGGCTGGGCGTGTTGGTATGTGCCTGTAATCCCAGCTACTTGGGAGGCTGAGGCAGGAGAATCATTCAAACCTGGTAGGCGGGAGCTGCAGCCAAGGTGACAGAGCAAAACACCATCTCAACACAAGAAAAAAGAAAAAGTATAATATCTAGCATGACTGATCCAGACCCAAACAAACAAAAAGGAAGGAAACGTGAAATGCTAATATCAGAATTTTTTTTAAAGGAGAGATTTATAGATCCTAATGATACTAGGGGTGAGTAAAGGGATATTGTGAACCTCATTATGCCACAAATTCAGTAACAGAGAAAACCGATAAATCCTGGAAATATAAAACGTTATAATGACACAATGTAAACAGAAATATTGTGAAATATAAATAGAAAATGTGAACAGCCCCCTATTTGTTGTTTAAATTGCATCTGCAATTAAAAACCTCCCCAAAAGAAAACTCCAGGCTCTGAAGGCTTCACTGGTAAATTCTACCAAATATTTGAGAAATAACGAAGACCAATTTTACACAGATTCTTTCAGAGAAGAGAAAAGAGGTGACAATTCTCAACACATTTTTATGAGTCCAGCATAAACCCACATCAAAGCTGGGGAATAATGAAAGAGGAAAAAATTATAGCCCAATATCATTCTTGAACAGAAACAAAAGTCCTTCACAAATCAAATCCAGTAATGTGTAAGAAATATAATACAATCATGATCAAATGAGTTTACATCAGGACTTCAAGATTATTTTAACATCTGAAAATCAATTGTAAGTCACATTAGCAGAGTAAAGAGAAAAACCATGCCATCATCTCAAGAGCTGAGGAAAAAGCATTCAAGTCATTCATGGTGAAATTCAACTCACTCGTTTTGAAAACTCATGCATTTTTAAAACTCTCAGCAAATGAAGACTGGTAGAGAACTTCCTCAATGGACCAAAGGGCACCTAGGAAAAACTCACAGCTAACATCATGCTTAATGGCAGGAGCTTGGATGATTCTCCCATAAGATGGGAACATGGCAAGAATGTCTATTCTTTCCACTCCTCCCAACATTGACGGGAGATGGTAACCAGTGAAATGAGTCAAGAAAAAAAATGACAGACATAAAATGGGAGAGGAAAAAGCAAAACTTTTTTTTTTTTTCCACAGGAGACATGATCAGATATGATAAAAATCCTAAGTCATCTAAAACTGTTAGGACTAGTAATTTTTTTTAAGTTTGTGAGCTTCATGGACATAATTAAAAATTGAGTTGGTCATGAAAGAAAGGAAAGTCTGAGAAATGGTCACAGATGGAGGAGACTAAATGTAATGTAGTATCTTGGAATGGATCCTGGAACAGAAGACCAACGTTTGTGGAAAAACTGGTGCACTCCTAATAAAGTCTATAGTTCAGTTACCAGGGTTTAATTGTCGTTACGTTCTTAGTTTTAATGATTCTACTATGGTTACATAAGAGGCTGATGTTATGGGGGTCAAGCTGGGTCAAGGCACATGAAAACCTACTGAACTATCTTTGCAGTTCTTTTACATCTCAAATTATGTCAGAATAAAAAGTTTAAAAATGCAAAGACACAGGAGAGTCTTCTTGACTATGACAGAAGCAGGGTGATTCTGGAGGCAGCTGTGTGGCAGCCTCCCCACCTCCAGGCCAGCTCTGCTGTCCACATCTGGAAGTTGTTCCTGAGAGCTCAGGCTCTTAAACTTCTTTCCAAAGATCCTGAAGCTACCTAATACTCTATAATCAATCTCTTGCTGCTTAAAAAAGTCTCTACTAAGAAAATGAAAAGTCAGGGATTGGGAGAAGATATTCCTAACACGGAAAACTGACAGAGGGCTTGTTTCTCGAATATACAAACTCCTACAATCTAACAAGGAGGTCACAGTACAGAAATGAGAAGGTGGAGGCTGGGCACAGCGACACACGTCTGTAATCCCAGCACTGTGGGAAGCCAAGGCGGGCGGACTGCCTGAGCTCAGGAGTTCTGGACCAGCCTGGACAACATGGCAAAATCCCTCTCTAAAAAAAAGAGAAAAAATAAACAAAAATGAGCAAGGGAGCAAACAATCACCAAGAAGTGTGGGAACAGTCAGGAAGCACACTGGCAGTGCTCCACGCCATCAGTCATCCAGGAAATGCAAAATGAAACCACCACAAGACTGCCCTCACACCCAAATAAAAAGGAATGGCAACCCCGAATGTTGTTAAGGATGATGGGCAATGTGCCTCGCTGGTGGGTGTGTGAAGTGGCACAGCTGCTTTAGAAACCCAAGAGTGTCTATAAGGGTAGATGTACAGCTGCCCACCCGTCGCATGCCATGCATGCGCCTGGGAGACAAAGTGCATGTCCACCAAGGGGTCTGAGAAAGAATGTCTACAACAGCTTGATTTATAAAAGCTCAAAGCTGGAAACAACCCAGTGTCCATCAGCAGAAGAATGAATGAAGAAACGGTGGCATGTTCTTAAAATGGAACATTAACCAGCCATAAAAAAAAATGTATGGACTTTAAAAACAGACAAGACTGAATCTGAAAGCATTCTGTTGGATGAGGGAACCTGGCTAAAGACAGCACACCACGGAATTCCACCTACCTGCAGCTCAAACACCACACCCCCTGGCTGCAGCACCTTCTCATCTTCCTCATCTGAGATGCTGTCCCCATTACGCCCTACTTCCTGCTTCCTTCTCCCCCATGCCCTGGCAACCACCCTTCCACTTTGTGTCTCCATGAATTTGACAGTCGTGTGTATCTCATTTAAGGACAGCCACACAATCTGTGTTCTTTTGCGTCTGGCTAATGTCTGCAAGGTTCATACACGTGGCGAATGTTTGCGTTTCCTTCGTTTGTAAGGATGAATAGTTCACTTTGTGGATATGCCATTGTGTTCATCTCCTCGTCTCTGGACATGTCATGTTGTCTCCTCCTCCCAGCTACTGTGAATGATGCTGCTGTGAAGATGTGAACATGGGTGTGTGAACGCCTGTTTAAGAAAACATCTGTACCATGACTGGGGTGCTGGCTCCACAAGGGGATACACCTTCTAACTCAGTGAAAGCTGCACAGAAAACCTGCATGTCCTGTGAACGGCCCGATTTCCCTCCTGTCCACCAGGGCAGGCTTCAGGGGCACCTTGCATTCCTCTGTGCCACCTCCCACTCCCCCCGCTGGCCCAGCCCTTGGGGATCTGGGAGAGGAGCTCCCTTCTGCCTCCCCTCCAGCCTTGGGGCAGACCTAGGCCAGGGGTCTCCCGATCCCTGCTCCAGCTGTTACTCAATTCAACCCTACACCCAGCTTGGGCCGGGAGACCTGTTCCCTGTGGGAATGGGCAAGATTTCCACGGAGACCCAGGGGGCTGCTCCTGTGCACTCCAAGTACTCCCAGATCCTGACTCTGGCTGAACCTCTGGAAGTGGCCTGTCAGGCCCATCCTCCCGCTGCTCCACCTGGAATGGCCCAGGGCCAGGGCCAGGCCCCTGTGCCTGCGGGGAAGTGCCCTGTGCCCTCCTCAGCTTGCGGGGACTCCTCGTGGAGAGCATCAGGCTCTTTCAGCATGCTGGGTGACTGCATAGTTATAAAAACGAATCAACAGTAGAGTTGAAATAGGCTTAAGGATCTCTGGCTTTTCTGGAGGAAAGTTCGGTATTGCATTAATAAAGAGAAACAGTTGGAATCGTGGCAAAAATAATAAAAAAGCAGCTCTCTTGGAGAGGAGGAGCTGAAGTCAGCAGCTCTCTAGGGAAGCTATGCCTCGTCTTGAGCTAATTCTTTTCTGAATAAGTTTGATCTGCCTTAAGCGTAATTAAAACAGCTTACAGCTTCTGCGAAGATGATGCAATGGTCAAAGTTCTGAAGCTGAACTGACTTGCGTGGCCCTTCTACTCAGGCGGCAGTCTTAGCAGCACGCTGCATCTCACCCACGTGAATATGGACCAAATTTTCTGTCTTGGTTACTGCACATGCTGGAGCCACTCAAGTCCAGCGCACCGGCATCAGCTGTGGGCAAGCCTGCTTCCTGGCTGGGCGGCAGGTCCGGGCCCCAGGCACTGCATCCGGTTGGCTTGTCTGCCCTCATGGAGCTGAGGCAGGTGAAGAGAAGCCTGCCCTGGACAAGGCTGTCTGTCCAGTCTGCAGCCGGAACTGCCGAAAGGCCCCGAGTACCCAGTACCCAGGAAAGGGAACTGAAAGATGTATTTACTTTAGAGCTGATTTTATTTTTTTCAGCATCATCTTCTGTCCTTAAACTTTTCTACCTCAAATTACCTGGAAGCTGTCTGGCTTTCATGGAATTTGCTCACCTCTTGCCTTCTGGAGCTGGTGTCACCTGTGGCATCAGTGCTTGCCACGTCCTGTAACAAACCCTGGGAAGACCTCAAGTAACAATGATGTAAAGAAGCAGCACGTCTACCCCCGAGTCATTTCCCGATACCATCTCAGGTCAGAGATTCCTTACAAAGAAAGTGGACACAATACTCTCCTTCACCCACCACAGACATCCCAAGGACAAAAGCCCAAAGACACTGACCATACAAGAAACTGACTCTAAAATTAAATTTGACATTATTTCAAGTCTTTAACTTAAAGTGAGATCTGATCAAAACATTTTATGGTGCATTATTTCCTTTTTGATGTGCTAAATTAAAAGCCAATCTTTTACCATGGAGGATTGCCAGCATATACAAAGTAACCAGAATAGTATAATGAGCCTCATACACTTATAATCTGGCTTCCACACTACCAACGTTTGCCATCCCTGCTTCATTTATGCTTCCTGTCCCCATTACCACCTCTTTTGAGGCGAAGTTTGCATGCTTTGAAATGCACAAATATTAATTGTATGTTTGACAAATAATAGATAGATACACGTCACCTACATACCCACTGAGCATCGATTTTCCATCGCCCCAGGAACTTCCTTCATGATTCTTCCTAGTTCAATCCACCTCACTCCACCCTTGGTGACGAACCTTCTGAATTTTGTTTCCTCATAAGTGTTACACATCTTCCAGAACATCACATACATGAAATGAGATGAGTGACAAGTGTTTGTACCTCTTTGTATTTAGGTTCTTTCACTCAGCATAACGTCGATGAAATTCATCTATGTTGTGGCATACATAAATAGCTCATTTCTTTTTAGTTGACTAGTATTCCATCGTATGAATATAACAAAATTGTTTATCCATCCTTCTGTTGGGTGTCATTCAGTTGTTTCTAATTTTTGGTTATTATAAATATGGTTTGCCAAGGTATTCCAAATATGTTCTTTTCGAAGGTTGTTTGACTTCTCTGAGTTCTTTGCACTTTCAGATGCAGCTTTTACATTTCTTTGTTAATACCTATAAAAGCCTGCTGGGATTGTGATTGAAATTGCTTTGAAATTTCAGATTAATCTGGGGGAAGAACTGACTACTTAGTAAAACTGACTTTCCAATCCATGAACATTGTTTATCTCTCCGTTTGTGTTTTCTTCACCTTCTCTAAGAATGTTTTGTGAGTCTCAGTACAGAGGTCTTACACATCATGAATTACGTGTAATGCCTTCCTGAGCATTTTGTTTTTCTATGCTATTATAAACAGTACTGCCTTAAAATTTTCCATATTTCCCATTGTTTGTTGACAGTACATAGAAATGCCATTGGTTTTTGCATATTGGTCTTATATCCTACGACCTTACTAAATTTACTTTATGAGATCTGTAGTTTTTCATTCACATTTTTATGTAAACTGTCAAGTCATCTGCAAATAGGAGCAGTTTTACTTTTTCCTTTCCCAACGTTATGAATTTTGGTTTATTTGTTTCACTGCACAGCCTGGCATATCAGGTACAATGTTAAATAGAAATGAGGCCAGCAGGCATGCTGGCTGTACCCTCCATCTTAGGGGAAAAACAGGTCAATGCTTCACCATTAAGTATATCGTCTGTGAATTTTTCACAGATGGTTTTCATCAGATTAAGATGGTTTCTATTTATAGTTTGCTGAGAAATTATAACAAAGGAATGAGTTTCATCAAATATTTTTTCTCCATCTACTGAGATGATGATGTATTTTTTTCTCCTTTATTCTGTTAATGTGTCAGATTACACTGATCCATTTCCAGACTCTAAACCAACCTTGCATTCCTGGGATAAATCCATTTGTTCATTGTTTGATTTGACTTCCTTTGCTCTTATTTTGTTAAATATTTCTTTTGCATTTCTGTACATAAAAACACTGATGTATATATATTTTTTCTGAGTATCTTGGTTAGGTTTTGGCACCAGGGTTATGAGATAATCTTTCAAATATATTTTATTCAAATTTAACTACATATATCTTAAATGTAGATACAGACAGAAAGGAGAAAGGGCAGTCATGTTTCAGTGTTATTAGAATAAAAATATGTTTTTGCCATTGGGAAAACTGTTCTGGTCTGATGGAGGGAAGAGAAGGATAAAGCTGAATGAGGAGAAACAGTGGGAATGAGGAGCTCAGGGCTGATAAGGCACGGCCAGTGGTTTTGGGGCTCCTCACTCCCCTATTTATGATCCTGACCTTGAACTTCACTGTCTCCTCAAAATGTTTCCTATTAAAGTTTGGTTTTCTTGGACACGTCTTTGTAGCAATGCGTAAGAAAAAAAAAGTTTGGTTTTCAAGTTACAATCGAAGTCATCAGGAAACAGATTTCTTTCAAAAATTAAATCTAGAAATTAGTTGAAACAGGCATATCAAATACTGTCTCTAAAACAGCATTTTAAAGGTGACTGGAACAGAGCTACCCCATTTAGCACAGATGCGTATCAAAAGCCTGCCATACCTGTGCAGTGCTGGCTGGTGGCTGGGCCCTGGGGCCAGTGACCAAGAGGACTTTGCTTCTCAGGAGCCTGGAGCCCAGCAGGAGGACACGAGGGAGGAGGCCCAGCCCTGGCAGGACTGGGAAGGCAGGCATGGAGGCAGAGTGGTGCTGGAGGTGAGATGCAATGCAGCCAGCTACATGGCAGAGGTGAGCAGGAGCAGCGGGATGCCGCGATGGACAGTTGGGCCAACCAAGAACCCCGATGAGCTGGAGAAGCCCGAGGGATCACCACCATCTTCCAGGCCAGATGTGCCTGCCCTCCCGACATCCCACACTGTGGGCTTTCAAAGCTCAGGCTGTGGAACACAGACACCACAGCAACCCACTCTGCAGTTGCTAAGGTAACCACACTCTAATATAAGTAGCAGAGTGAAATTAATCAGGGCCTGTAACTTGGGTAACTTCCTCATGCACCAGTGTAGTGTCTTTCTGTGGTGAAAACGTGGGCAAGTTCTGTGCTCTCATCCAATTTTTGAGTGTGAAAAAAAATCAGCAGAGCAATGTCACTGAGTACACTGAGTTTGAATTGGGGTGACAAAGTCCACGCAGGCAGGTCAAGCCCTGGGATGGCGGGCAGGGGCCGTTCATTCTGGGGATCAAGGGCACCTCTGGAGAAGGGCAGATTTGTGTCATCTGAGCTTGGCCTTCTGTTTCTAAATCTTGATTCCATCTTCAAACGTGCAAGATAGTAGATTACGAGGCACTTCCCAGTCTGACCCAAAGCCCACTGCCTGCACTGCCTTCACAGCAGAGCCATGACGTGAAATGTGATTACGGCCTTTCTCCTTCATTATCTTCTCCACTAGAAGGCAAACCCCACTGGAGCAGGGCTTCATGGCTATATCCCCAGACCCCAGAGCAGTGCCTGGCCCATGGCTGACTCGCAAGTGCCTGCTGGAGGAATAAATGAATCCACTGGCGTATAAAATGGCAATTGTTGAATTTTATAGATTGAGAGTCCCTTTGAAAGCATCCAGTTCAATCCCTGGATACGGCTGAGAGCATGAGAGACATGGAGTCAAAAAGCTGATTCAAGCCCTTCCCATGACGAGATCTATGGGCCTGGGCGAGTCTTCTATCCCAGCCTCGCTTTCCCTGTTGTCAAGTGGATGTAACAGGCCTGGTCTCACAGGCTTCTGGAGGACTAAGCGAGGAAGCACATCAAAGGGCTGCTGAGCTTCTGTGCGGATGGAGGCGGCAGGTCGGATTTGAATGTGGAGAGAAAGGCTCTGTCCACGAAAACCATGTGGTGGATCTGGCCCTTGTGGCCTGTGAAGAGGGTGGCTTTCTGGGGCTCAGGTGTGACTTTTTTTGGTATTGAAAACTATTACAAAGGGATTAGAATTGCATTTTTAAAAACTGTTCAACAATAGAGGCTTTAATATCAACTACTTAGGAGGGAAAGAAAACAATTTTTGGGGGTGTGCCATTTAATTTATGCTAATAAGTATGAAAGAACATATGTTAACTCTTTCAGGATACAAGCCCAAAAGTCAAGAGAAATTTGAAATTTTTTTCCTATTTTCATGCTGAAATTTAATTCATCATGAATTTGCTTTCAAAGGTGAAATTTTCTTTTCTCAACTTTCACATGACTTTGTAATAAGAACAGTCATATGGGCTCATCAAAAATAAAATACGGATGATGAAGTAGAGATGTTCAGTGTAAATATTTAGTACAGGAGGCTGGCGGCTTTTAAATTTGCATCTTGAGCTGAGTGTATCTGCTGATTTCCCATCTGCTAATATTTTCCCATCTGCTAAATACCTGCTACCAGGGGAAGAGGATGTCTCTGTCTTTCCGGCCCTGCTTAACCTCCATGTCCCCTTCACCTGAGCTTGGAAACAGCGCCACTGTGTTCAGCAGAGCACTGGAAGACACGCTCTGGCTCTGACCAGTGGTGACAGAGCTGAGCCTGGGAGCACCACCCCAGAAGCTCGGTTAACCCAGGGGGCTCGCCTTCCTCCAAAGGCCACCCTGGGGTCTCTCTCTGCCTCCACGGAGCTGGAAACCCAGGAAACAACAGCTCTCTGGAGACCCAAGGCCAACACTAGAGAAAAGGGTCTCTTGGTCTGTCTTTCAAACATCCACTGCAAACAAGACAGCCCAAATACTGCACTTAGGAGTCTGCAGACTTCTGGGTGCGGCAGCTATGATGCGGTGGGTAGTGGGAAGCCAGCAGGGAGGGTGGGCCAGGCCTCCTTGCTTCTGCAGTCACCCAGGGAAGGTCCTTGTGCTCAGGGAGGACTTGGCATTGGTGCCCAGGAAAGGACTGGAGCCTGTACCCTGGCACACTGGCCCCTTCCCTGGTCTGTACCATCTCCCAGGGCAGGATGGCGGGCTGCATGGTTGATGTCAGCACTGGGCCTCCAGCCCAGGGTCCTTCACATGCTCACTGTGGCTCTGAATGGAGGCCGTGTGCAAGTTACTGAACTCATGCAGCCTCTGCTTGCAATTTCCACCATCATGAGCTGCTCCCTTTTCAATTTAAACCCCAAGTAGGGCTAAAGAGCCCTAGCCACTTGCTTCTGGAGGCCCGGGCAACGGCTGGCCAGTACTGCAGCTCTCCTGCGGCCACGGGAATGCCTGCTCTCCAGTGTCCCGATGAGCCTACAGGCAGACCCCAGGAACAAAGAATGAAATGGCCCCAAAGAGCAAGAGTTACATTTCATGCTTAAAACCAAGGCCATCCCACGAGGAGCCTACCATGTAGACACTTGATTGATGGTGACAAATAATTATTCTCAGTGTTGCTGTGAGCTTGCCTTCCTAGAAAGCCAGAGATGAATAAAATATATGAGAGCACATCAAAATATAGTGCAAGGACAACATACACAAACAGTACATTAAGCATTATGGAAGCCAATAAACAGAGCTGGAAAACACATCCACGTCAGCGCTGGGCCCGGAGTCCGGGTGCACCTGCGCAAATGGGAAGCCGCCTCCGTGTGGCCCCTTCGGTCCCGGGAATATTTCATTAGTGGGAAAATCTGAGCAGCTGAATTTCTCCTGCCACCTCCTTCCTGAAGGACAGGGTCCTGGGTACACAGCACGGCCGCGGCTGCTCCTCTCTGCGGCCGCGCCCGGGCTTCCCTCCACGCGCAGAGTGCAGTGTCAACAGAAATGCTACAGTGACATTTCTCTCTCTCTCAATTACTTGTAGGCTTTTCACTGCCCGTATAAAATACATATTGTGCTCCAGCGAGATCCATTGTACCGAGGTCAGCGGGAACTCATTGTCCTTTTCGGCTTCAGAGCAAGACAATACTGACATCTGTAAGATTTGCTGTAAATAATCCAAGTGGTATAGGTACCAGGTGAGGGGCAGGAGAGGGTAAAAAAGAGGGGAGGAGGGAAGGAGAAGAGAAAAGAAGAGGGAGGGAGTGAGGTGGGGAGAAGGGGAGAGGGGAGAGGGAGGCAGAAAGGTATTGAGAATGCTCAACCGTTCTGCATCCTGAATTTGTCTGGGGAAAGCTTCGCTGAATTGTTTGCATCATTTCAGAGGAAAATAAATATTTGGCAAATACCTACAGGACAGCATCAGCCTGGATGCCCACTGCAGATAGCCTTTGCTCATGGGGCAGGATTCATCCTGCAAAGCATCACACCAGATAGCCAGCCCTAGGTGCAGGGGCTGTGCCCAGCGCTCCAGTGGAGCCACACATGTGGAGTTCCGGTACGTGGCCTCGAATTCTAATTGGGATGGCAGAAGTCTATGATTCTGATTAAGTGCAATGGAGTCATTTACTTGACAGTTCAAATCAATAAGTTAAAATGGGGTGGGGGTGGGGGACCAACCCACACCGTCAAAAGACTGGAGAAGCAGAAAGGCCTACTGGGCGCTGCTTGGCCCCGGACCACCTGCCTTTCAAGTCGGTGTGTGAGAAAATCAAAAGCGGATTTGACAACCAGTCAGGGAGAAACTCTTCTCCGAAGGAGAGATTTTTCATGGAAAAGAAAATTTGGCGACAGGCAGGGGACTGTGCCTGGGATGACAAATGAGGGAGAGAAATTCTAATGGAGACTCCACGCAGGCAGAAGCGAGGCTCCTGGAAGCGCACTTGTCTTTCTCTACCTGTGTAAGAGGCAGAGACTGTGCAGACGTGTGTGAGCGGGCAGGTGTTGGAGGGAGAGCTGGAGCGTGTGTGCATGTGAACGTGTAACAGGCTGAGACCAAGTGTGTGTGCATGTGTGTGGAAGAGGCAGAGCCAAGCGTGTGTGTGTGTGTGTGCATATGTTGTTTCAGAGGGACACACGGTGTGTGCACCTGTGTGCCTGTTCCAACACACTTCCCCATGCCTGGTTTGGGACCCTGTCTGGGGGTGCGTGGAGAGAGAGCTGCTCATGAACTTGGCCTCTGGCACAACAGGGCTGCTTCTCTGCGTGGGAGGCGATCGCCACACTTCCTGAGTCGTGGGCAGCACTGATTTTGAGGCTGGCCTGGCTATAAATTCATTTCCACTCAGGACTTTTACCCTTAAAGACAAAATCTCTTCAGCCTGTACCTTTTCCCTTCGGTCATATCCAGAAAAGTGAGCATGTGATTTCAATTTGAAATTAAAAGTCATGTCTGAATAACAGAACTGCATTCTCATTTCCTAATACCCTGGTTTTTACTACTTTGCATTCAACTGTGAAAAGTCTTTTAAAACTCGGAACAGCAGTAAAACTTGAATGAATTTTTGACCCATTATTGCATAGCGGGTGCGCCTTCCAAGTTGGAGAGACTGCCAAGTTCTCACCACCTAATATTTCCACTTTAATTGTGCCACTTGAGAAATTTACGTGCCTCAAAATATGGCATGAATCTTACGCTTATTGCAGTATCATTAGCAGCAACATTTAAGCAACATCTGTGTGCCATAGAACTAATTGAAGTAGCAGAAGTGGCAGCTGTAAATCCACAGGAAGATGGCAGTTTGTACCCAGCACTGCTGAGCTAGCTCCTAACTGTCAGCCTGTTCTTGCAATCTGCTCTCTAGTGCTGCGGTACAGGCACACAGTGTCCAAAAAAATACAGCGAGTAGGCTAATGATCCTATTAACCACTTTGCTGCACCAATTTGGCTGTTTTTCCAGTTTCCTTGTTGAATTTCATTATAAATTTCGCCATTCCTGTAAAAAGTCCAGTATGAGACGTGTCTGACTTTAAACTACTTACCTGAGCCGAGAAACGCTCATCTGGCCAGGCCGACCTGAGGATTGATTTTGTTGTTGTTGTTGTTATTTAATAATTCTGCCCACCACACCCATGTTCCTTTCAATTGCTTAAACATTTTTATCACACACATTTCTGTAAAAAAAAAAAAAAACAAAAAAACTTTTAAATCTCTTGTAATGTTGATATTTAAAGCAGTGGCATTTTCTTCCCACGGACATAACATTTTCAATAATCAATATAAGATGGCAACCATAATTTATTATTGGTGGGGAGTGCAGGAAGAGGGTAGGGTCGGTGAGGATCTTGCAGTGTGCTAAGGTATGGATGTGGTCAGATCTGAAAGCCTGCGGGATCCCTCCACTACACAGGGTTTTGGACCCAAATGCATTGGCTGTTTTTCTTCAGTGTAAAGAAAAATAATACTGATTCTCCCATACAGAGCGCAAGCTAAGTAGGGATTGAGGAATGATCCCGGTGCCTCTTCTTGCAGAGACACAAGGGCTCAGGGCTGTGTCTTCCGAATATTTCCTTCCGAATATTCCTCCA
Source organism: Saimiri boliviensis (assembly GCF_048565385.1). Taxonomy (NCBI): domain Eukaryota; kingdom Metazoa; phylum Chordata; class Mammalia; order Primates; family Cebidae; genus Saimiri; species Saimiri boliviensis. Next base: position 113,754,220 of record NC_133460.1, on the reverse strand, counting down.
TTGAGCACAACTGGAACAAATACTTCCAACACCTCCTAGAAAACCCAGCCCCATTTTGGTTTTAACTCTGATTTTGCTTGTTTGTCTTGGCAGGGGACGGATGCTTCTCCCTTGGTGCCTGGCCCTCAGACAATGATGTAACTGGTATCTTTCGAAGCACTCAAGAGTGCTGGAAATACACAAAAGAAGACCTTCTTCAATATATGTTCGACTGGTGTGTTTGCCAACAACCCAACTTCATTAGAAAATTGGCACGTCCACCCGGCTGCCATGTGACACGCCGTTAACTCCGGACATTTGCTGTCTTAATGCTCAAGTACTCAGGGACTCAACTGATAAGGGAGAAAGTGTTTGGAATCCACTGAACCCCACGCCTAGGGTGGCTGCCACCTCACGGTATTGAAAATCAATAGCCACATGACTGCTGAAAGGTCGGAGGTCTCCAGAATTAACTTCCTAGTACTAAATTACTATCCCTTGTTTCTTGGTTTATTTTCTAACAATAATACATTTTAAGGGCGTCTGGTTAAAAACCACTTATGAAACACACAATGAAAAAAACGGAATCGTTGGTGAACAGCTGCCAGTTGCTCCCCGCAGCCCAGGGAACATCAGGATGAACGATACTGACAGCTCCCCCAGCCTGCGGCCCGGCTTCTCTCCTCAAAAAAACCTCCTTCCTTTTCGGTGGTGGTGTTTTAATTTTTATGGAAAAGGATAAGCTGGTTTGGAAATGATCCATATCTGACTTACCAAATAAAGCTTACTAATAAATTGGGCACCACCCCTACCCTGGGATGCTGCCTACAAATGCCACGTTCACAGAAGGTTCACTTGGGAGAGGGCATGCTTGTGGCATTTCACTGTGGCTGAGAAATAAGCTCCCATGAGTAAACATGTAGCATCATTTAATTAAAAAAAAATTTTTTTTTTGAATTTCAATAGCTTTTGGGGTACAAATGGGTTTTGGTTTCATGGATGAATGACAGAGTGGTGAGTTCTGAGTTCTTAGTGCACCCATCGCTTGAGTGGTACACATTGTACCCAATGTGTCTTTTTTTAACCTTAGTCCCCTTCCCCCCTCCCCATTCTGAGTCTCTAAAGTCCCTTATATCACTCTATATGCCTTTGTGTAATCAGAGCTTAGCTCCCACTTACAAGTGAGAATGTACGGTTTTTAGTTTTCCACTCCTGTGTCACTTCGTTTAGAGTAATGGCTTCCAGCTCCATCCGAGCTGCTACAAATGACATTACATCATTCCTGTTAACAGCTCAGTAGTATTCCACGGTGTAGACGTACCATGTTTTCTTTATTCACTTATTGGTCGATGGGCACTTAGGTTGGTCCCACATCTTTGCAGTTGGGAACTGTGCTGCTATAATCACATGTGTGCATGTACCTTTTTCACATAATGACTTCTTTTCCTTCGGGTGGATACCCAGTAGTGGGACTGCTGGATCAAAGGGTAGATCTACTTTTAGTTCTTCAGGGAATCTCCACACTGTTTTCCACAGCGGTTGTACTCATCTACCTTCCCACCAGCAGTGTATAAGCAGTCCCTTTTCTCTCGATGTCAACATCTTTTTAATTTTTTTTTTAACTTTTAAATAATGACCATTCTTGCAGGGGCCAGGTGGTATCTCGCTGTGGTTTTAATGCGCATTTCTCTAATAGTAATGTTGAGCATTTTTTCATTTTTTTTTTTTTTGGCTATTTGTATATCTTCTTTTGAGAAATGTCTATTCATGTCCTTTGCCGACTTTTAAATCAGATTGTTTTTCTCTTGGTGATTTGCTGGATTTCCTTGCAGATTCTGGATACCAGTCATTTGTTGGATGCATAATTTGGAAATGTTTTCTCACATTCTGTGGGTTGTCTGTTTACTCTGTTGCTGATTTCTTTTGTGAAGCATCATTTTCTTTGGAGGTAACTTTGGTATGAAATTCTTAAGCATGAATGTCCCCCACTGCCGTTTTTAGAACGTGTGCTCTCTTCGTCTTTATTCTGACAAATATTGAGGCGGTCCATAACAGATACGTAGTTTCCAACTGTTGATAGCATACTCGAAAACAAAACTGAGAAATAAAAACTTAGTTTATTAAAAATAACAAAACACCATTAACAAGCAGCAAATGTAATTTTAAAAACTGTATTTTCCACAGCAAAATAAATCAGTAAGAAGAGCAGCATGGTTTTCTATGCATGCAAATCTTACTACCTGCCTTAATATGGGATGGCCAAGTTCCCACATTCATACAAATGGCTGCAACGTGTCCTTTTGGTTGATGCAGAAGACGACCATCTGGCCTCACAAGGACATGTAGTTGGAAAGGGGGTATTTTAGTGACTTCTCTGGGAAATGGTGTCTATTCCTCTTTAATTCTACAACCAGCCTTGACCAGTGGGATTTTCTTGCAGTCTAGCTTCAGTGTGGAGTCTGAAAGCGCATCGGGGCACCTCTGTGTCTTGGAACCCCTTGGCTGCATCCTGCACTGTGAAAGGGTCTTTACTTGTGTGTGATTTGGTCACATCATGTGCTGGTCATTTGGAAAAACGGGTTCACTGTCATGCAGATCTTCCAAATGTTGACACATTTTATTGCTTGACATATATTTTTTAAAACTGCATTTGCTAGTATCACCACCTATCTCAGCAGAAAAGTCTTCAAGGACAACCAGCCTTCCACACCCACAGGGTCTGCTTCCAAGGATTTAACCAACCTGGGATCAGAAAGACATTATTGGAGGGAGGTGGAGCCCATACTTCCAACAGGAAGGGCTGGCTCACTGTCTGTGGGTTCCACAGGGCTGGACTGTGGGCCTTAGCAAAGTGGGACTTAGCAACTGTGGATTCTGGTACCTTCCAGGGATCCTGGGATCAATCCCCTGTGAATACTGAGGGATGACTGTATTAGGAAGTTGTAAAACTCCACATAATGGCAGTACAGTTTTTTCAAAAGTCCTGATTTTTGTTCGAGAACACACGTTTTTATCATTGACAATGAATTCTGTCAGTTGTTCTTGAAGGTACCAGTTCACTTAACTCATTTTCTTTTTTTGAGATGGAGTCTTGCTCTGTAGATCAGGCTGGAGTAAAATGGTACAATTTTGGCTCACTGCAACCTCCACCTCCTGGATTCCAGCAATTCTCCTGCCTCAGCCTCCTGAGTAGCTGGGATTACAGGCACCCGCCACTACGCCCGGCTGATTTCTGTATTTTTCATAAAGGTAAGGTTTCATCACGTTGGCCAGGCTGGTCTGGAATTCCTGACCTCAGGTGTTCCACCCACTTCGGCTTCCCAAGTGCTGGGATTACAAGCATGAGCCACTGCGTCCAGCCTTAACTCATTTTTGAGGAAGTCTTTAGCAAACGCCAGTCTCAGTAATCATCGCACACTGGCTGGTCTTTTAAGGCGAAGTTTGCCAGAAAGTGTGGCCTTTGGAAGGGCTGGAGGCTCCTTCCCAGGCAGCAGCGTCCCTCCGCTGTACCTCTTCTTCCACGGGCTCTCCTGAGAATTTCCTCCCAGGCCTGAAGGTCTCTTGGGGGCATTGGGTAAGTGATGCTTCATAAGCTTTACACTTTGCACCAGGTCCATGCATGAAGCCTGTGTTGGGGTCTCTGATACGCTGCGGCCCATCCCGTTCTGCTGCAGATCCGAATCCTCTTGGGGCAAAGCCTTGTTCTCCCAAACCCAGGCCCTGCAGGTAGGGGTCCCACAGCTAAAGCCCCTGTGAGGTGGGGCTGGGCTTGTTCCTGCCACCTGCTGACACATCTGGTCCTGCACACAGGGAAGTGGATTCCAGAAGCAGTGCTTGTCCGGAGCAGCTGGCTTGCTGAGTGACAGGGTGCACCCGGGGCAGCTGCAGAGCTTCTCGAGCTACTGGATCCGCTCTTTGCCGACGAGGACCTGAGGCTCCTCTTGGGACAGGCGAGCCTGAGCTCTGTCCACTGCTCCTGGTCACCCTCTACCTCTGCACAGGGCATCTCAGGGCCTACGAGGGGATGTCCACAACACTGGCAGAGTCTCGATCCTTCGCCAGCTAGAGCTCTGCTCCGCTGCTGAGACGGGAGGAACAACCTGTTTGCCTAGAGTTGGCTGGAGGGGTCAGCACGCACCGCTGCCGAGTTACCCTCTGCGCCGAGCACGACCTGAAACCGGCACACTGCTGTTCTGGACGGCGGCCACGTGACCTGCTCACAGTTTTAAAAACCTGTGCAATATCTGATACAAAAAAGCAAATACGCATAAAATATACCTAAAACATATTCTGTAAAATAATATTTGACTCCAGGGCACACATAAACCAATTCAAAACCAGATCAACCTCCTGCTGCTCTGATGGTCTGACCCTCACCTCTGCCCAGAGGGAACAGTTTCTGTTTTTATGATCATTTCCTCACCTTTTCAAAGAGCTTATCATATATATGTGTATATGCATAATTGTGTGTGTATGTTTGTTTAAACGGATACATTTTCTTTAAGGCTTGTCTATGAGACTTATAAACTAGTCTTCGACCACAAGGAATCTCCCACAGCCCATCACGTCTCAGCTTCCTTCATGCTATAACTTATGGCTCTAATTGTTCATTTTCTCAGCTGCATAGTAGTTCATCATGTGAACATGACACTATGCGGTTGCTCGTTTTTCTCCATAGAGATGTTTGGGTTGATTACAGTTTTTCATCAACAGCTGTGCTGGGGATGGCGCTCCCGCAGCCTGGCGCCTGTGCACACGTGCAGAGCTTCTCCAGGGGAACGTGCTCGGGAGAGGAACAGAGCGGGTGCATCGTCAGCTCCACAGGTGATACCAAGTGACCATCCAGCACCCTGACACTCGCAGACCGCCTCTCCTTTCCCGCATTTGACAGGCATTACCCTTTGGCATCTTGGAACATTTAACCAGAGTGAGCTCTAAGTGTGCACGGGTATCTGTAGGGGATCTTGGCTTGACTTTAGAATAAGGAAGGGGCGTCTTTCCCTAGTGGGATCAGCAAAATGTTGGGGTGATGGCCTCAGGCCCTAGTCTAGACTTCCGGGTAAAATGTGAGGTGATTCGGGGCAAAGCACTTACCTGTCCTGGGTGGGGGAGACGTGGTATCTGGCAGAATGCTGTGAGCGTCGGGGGTATCGGCGTCATGTGGAGGTGCCTGATAAAGAGTAGACATGTTAGCTTTTGTTGGTGATGTTACCTGTTTCCTAAAACACCTGCTAAAGACGCCAGTGCCCAGACGTAGAGACTAACATGTGGAGAGTGGCCTGATGAGGCTGCGCCAAGGTGTTCAGTCTCAGAAAGGACTGATCCTCCCCCCTGGGAGTCCTGGGCTGATCCTTCAGCCGTGGTGGCAGCACGAGGAGCACGAAAGACTGAAGTGAGCGGCTCCTAGGGGACCCTCCCCGGCGCTGGATGGCAAAGACTGAACGAGCCGCTCCAGAGGACGCCTTCCAGGTTCTGGCTGGCATGGAGCTTCCCTCTCGGAACTAAGTCCTGGCCAGGCCGCGCCCACTACCTGGCTTTTCACTTCTGTTGTGACTTAGTTGTTTTCTGTACCATTTGGGTACAAATTCTGTTTTCTTTTTTTTTCCTTCTTTGAAACAGAAGTCTCACCCGGTCTCCCAAGCTGGAGTGCATTAGTGCAACCTCAGCTCACGGCAACCTCCACCTCCTGGGTTTAAACGATTCTCCTGCCTCAGCCTCCTGAGGAGCTGAGAACAGAGGCGCACGTCACCACGCCTGGCTAATGTTTTGTATTTTTAGTAGTAACGGGGTTTCACCACGTTGGCCAGGCTGGTCTCAAAGTCCTGACCTCAGTTGATCCACCTGCCTCAGCCTCCCAAAGGGCTGGCATCACAGGCATGAGCCACTGTGCCTGGCCCACACATTCTTTTTTAAATAAATTAAAACAGTTCTTTTCAGAAATGCCTTTCTCCAGCTAGTTAGTCAGAACACATTCCTGCAAGGTTGGACCCGAACGCTGTGCCCTGACTGGCTCGATCTGCTTTGCCAACCGCAGCCCCCCGCCTCTGCTGGAACGCTCCCCTCCCCACGCTGACGCCCTGCAGACTCCCGGCCCCGCGGACCGTCAGGCAGTTATTCTGGCCCGGGACGTGGCTCTGCTAACCGGCTGCTGCGCCTTTCCAGTTGTGAGGAGAGCTTCCAGGGGAGTTCTTCAGATAATCATCATCTTGATCTTAAATGTAAATATTGTCACCGTGGTTTGAAGAGAGATTAATGATTTGTCGACAGCTCCATACATCCTTGGGAAGTGAACTCTTGATCGTCTATCTTTTTCCGATAATACTAGAGGAAAAGCACACCCTACGGGTAGCTGCAGGCACCGCCGGAGCTCGGAGTGAGGCGAGTCTCGTATTTGGATGTCCTTTCTGAGCGGCTCACCAACTGCGGAGGAAGTTCCGTGATTCTCCTTCATGGAGGAAGACAGCAGCGAGTGCCAGCCGCCAGGCTCGGTGCCAGGTGCCCCGCAATCCTGTCTTTACCTTTGGGAGGAGCCGTGAGGTGACGTCATTAGCTCCATTTCAGAGAAGAGAAGGTGGAGGGCAAAGCAGGTTTGCTGAGGCATGGGCAGTCACGGGCAGTGTCCAGAGCCAAACCCGGGACTGGCCACACTCGACTCCACTGACCTTGGCCACTACCAGTCGGTGGAAGCCCAGATACTCCCAGGGGGAAGCTCCAGCCCTCAGGCCATCTCAGCACCTCCCTGTGGCTCCGACAGGCTCTGCGCCCACAGCCTCCCTCCCTGGGACCTGGCTGCCCCTGCCTCAAGGTCCCGGGTTTGCAAGGCAGGTGGCCCCTGGCTAGTTCCCTTCTGTTGTCCCCACGTGGCCTTCAGCCGGCCAAGCAGGGCAGGGTGTGTGGCCAGTAGCCCTGGGGCTTCGGGACACGTACGTCTCTTATGCCGCCGCCTCCGACACCCCTCCCTCCTGGATGCAGCCAGGCTCGAGGCTCTGCCAGGGACACTGGGTGAGCGGCAATGCCGGGAGGGCCGGGAAATCACACTCCACATCTGAATTTCTTATATTTTCCAAGTGTTCTACACTAATTAGTTAGTTCTGTTAGCTCTAAGGATTAGTAGCTTCTCTAACAAGACACAGCGACATTAAGTGACTTACCTAATTATGTAAAACACGGGGATGCCAGACGAGAAGGCAAGCTTCCCTCGAGCCGGGCTCCGGCCTGCTCCGCCGGGCCGCTGTGCCCATCCGTCCTCTGTTCTGCAGGTCCCCAGGGCGCTGCAGGCCTGGCCTTGGAGACCGCTCCACACGGAGCGCGCCCGCACCTGGGACCTGGGGCTGCTTTCGGCCTCCTCAGCCGGGTCTGCAGGGCCTCTCAGATGCTTCCTGGACCAAGGAGCTGATGTGAAAGACAGCCTGGCCCAGGGCAGTAGGTGCTGGGCACTCGTGAAGGCTCCAGCACATGTGGCCAGGGGCTGGCCCCACCGGGTCCCCTGTGGCAGAGGTCAGAAGACCACCACGTCCTGCTGTCCCGTGACTGGTCACCGTCTGAAACGTCACTAAGAACTGGTTGCACAACACCTGTGCTCATGGCAAAGGGGTCTTCCCTCTCCCAGCCTGGCCCTCCAGTCCCCTGGACTCATCTTACAGGGGCCACACTGCCTGGGCCCTCCTCTGCTCTTCCCTGGAGTCCAGGTGCGTGTTTTACTTAAGTAATGCTCTCTATGTCCTGCCCAGCTCTAGCTGATGCAGTTTGATTCCCACCTCCTCCAGGAAGCCCCTCTTGATTTTCCAGTTCACCCTTTCCCCTCCTCTTAGCCTCATGGCCCCGAAGTGATACTGCACTTATGTCAGTGTGCCATCTGATGAGAGGCTGCCTTGGCTGCCAGCATGACCTCACCTGGGACTCGTGCTCAGCTGCCCTGCAAGTGGAGGGGGAAAGCTGAGGAACAGCTGGTCAAGCACATGACACAAATCACGTGGTCAGATGTGTGGGCCCACACTGTCTTCTGAGTCAGGGACCTTCCTCTTCACCCAGTAAATGCATTTCCACTGCAAAAATGGAGAATACACAGTTCAACACACACAAACAAACTGTGATTTCCTCGTGCTGAGATAATCACTGTAGCATCTTGCTCTGCAGACGGTCTTTTTAAAAAATGTTACAACATGGACATATATATATATATATGATTTTAAAACAGAATCATGGATTATATTTTCAAAGTGCTATTTCTTCATTATAAAATAAATAGACATTTTTATAAGAGTTGAATAATACTGAAAAGCAACACCACACACAGACACACTCACACAGACCCACAAAGCAATTCTCCCCAACTCACACACACACAGGCCCACATACCAAAGCAATTCTCAACTCTTTCCTCTAAGATGTCTTCCTGCAAAGAATTTGATGATCTCTCTTCTACAATTTTCTGTCTGTACATACAATTAAAATATTTTGTTTTATAAAAAACAACACTGTTCTTACCCGATGTTTTCATATATGCGTTTCTCACTCAGCAGTGAGCCATGACTACCTTCCTGTGTCAGCAAACACAGGTCTACTCTACCATGTCTAAGAGCAGAATTGGTCTGTGTCACATGGACGTACTTACTGGGATGTAGGCAGCCGGCCCCAAACCCATGGACATTTATGCTGTTCCCCATTTGCTGCTGTTGCTAGCAATGGTACCATGTGTATCCCTGCAGCTACAGCCTTATACACTCATGGAAGTAGCTCTGTAGAAGAGATTCCTAAAAGTGGAATTGTTTGGTCAAATGGCATAGGCATTTACCGTTTTAATCAACATTGCCTCACTGGCCTCCAAAAACACACCAACACTACGACCAACAGCGGATGCCTGCCCCTTCTCTACACTGTGGAAGAAGAATTACACATCATTTGCATTTTTCACCCAGATCACAACAAAATGCTATATCCTGCCTTAATTTGTCATGCTACAATCACCTGTGAGGGGGGAGGCCTCTTGGAGGTCACTCCAGGTGATCACTGTCAAGCTCAGCCGGTCCTTCTACTGTTCTTTCCAGGGGCTTCCAACTGCTCCTTATATATTTCCTTTTAACATACAAGCAAGCGCCCGTCTATATTCCTTGCTCATCTGTCCTCTGGGTAGTTTGCGTTTTCCTTATTGATTTGCAGAAGCTTTTTATATATTACGGACACAAGCTTTCTGTCTTACATGTTGCCACCGCTTTCTCCTAGTGTACCATTTGTCTTCTGTTTCCAACAGGTTCATGAGGTTAGGCAAGTCAGTCTTTTCCTTTATGGCTCTGAGTTCTTGCCGTATCCTCAGATACTTCCTGCAAATCTACAAACAGATGCATATTTCTCATCTTTTCATCTGAAACAATAACAATTAAAACACACTTTAACAAATGTTTAGAACCCTAAGGTTTCTGGAACTGTGTTATTTTCCAAATAGCTTGGCTGGTTGTCCTGACACCATGTAGTAAATGACTTCTTTCCCCACCGAACCTAAAGGCCATATGATGATATCCTGAGAGTCTGTATACCCGCGGCTGTTTCTGGATGGGCCATTTGGCTCCACTGATCTACTTATGTCTGCTGTTGCATCGTCCTGACACTGCCTTACTTACAGTGGCTTTAAGATTCATTTTGATGTCATTAGTGTTAAAAATGTGCCTTGCTGTTTCTGAGCAAAGACACGGCCCCGGTGACCGAGCTTAGCTGTGATGCTGTCGTGGACATCAGAGGCAGGCCCGGCCAGTGGGGGTGTGGAATTTGGGAGTGCTTATTTGCTGCTGCTTTTTAAAAATGTGGCTCATAAATGCCCCTGGCATTTGTCGTCAGAGCCTCTTCTGAGTGTCCCTGGCATAGGGCACAGTCTTGTAGGGTCACCACCTTGAGCTGTAAACGCAGTTATAGGTTTGTCAAAGACCCAGGTTGTGATGTTACAAACCCATGCCAGGTGTATACCACAATCCTACAAACCTCCAGTATCAACAGCTTTCCACCCAAATTCCCCAACCTTCAGGGAAGGCCTAGGCTGCTGAAGTCCGCGGCCAGGGCGTTACCCCTGTCTTGCGAAATGACAGGCACGTTGCAAGGGCAACAGAAAGAACTTTCTGTTAAAAGCCAAAGAAGACCCTGTAGAATGGACACTGCCTGCCTTTCTTCGGGTCAGGCAGCTGTGGCTTTTGGGAGCAAATACGTCCCTGAGGGACCCACAGCTAGAAAGTAGGGACTGGAGCCTGGGCTTGCCTGATGTGAAAATGGGACCTGAAGCCGCCACCACCATCTGGTGCTCGGCACGTGCCAGGAGACCAAAGAGCCGCCTTCAGCGACCTGGGCACGGCCTCCTGAGGGTGGTCGCTGCTGTCCCTGTTCTGCAGGTGAGGTGGCTGCAGCTCCTGGGGCCGCTGCTGCAACAAATTCCGCCCACCCCGGGGGAGGATTAACGCAGCAGCAATGTCTTCTCCTTCAGTTCTGGAGGCCAGAAGTTTGCAATCAAGGTGTTGGCGGGGCCAGACTCCTCCGAAGGCCCCAGGGAGAAGCCTCCTTTCCCTCCTCCAGCTGCTGCAGACTCCAGGCGCTTCTCAGCTGGCGGCTGTGTCACTCCCGTCTCGGCCTCTGTCTCTGTGTGGCTTTCTCCACTGTGTCTGTCTTCTTTTCACTTTTTTGGAGATAGGGTCTTGCTCTGTCCTGCAGGCTGGGGTGCAGTGGTGTAATCATACCTCACTACAGCCTTGACCTCCTGGGCTCAAGTGACCCTCCTCCATCTTCAGCCTCCTGAGTGGCTGTGACTACACGTGTGTGCCACCTGCCTGGCTAATCTTTAATTTTTTTTTTTTTTTTTTTTTTTTTTTTTTAACAGACAAGGTCTTGCTAAGTTGCCCAGGCTGGTTTCATCTCCTGGCTTTAAGCGATCCTCCTGCCTTGGCATCCCACAGTATTAGGATCACACGCATAAGCCACTGTACCTGGCCCTTTTCTGTCTATCATCAAGGCTTTTGTCATTGGGTTTAGGACTCCCCTGGGATAATCCAGCATGATCTCATCCTGAGCTCCTTAACTTAATCGTATCTGCAAAGAGCCTTTTACAAGTAAGATCACATTCCCGGGGCCCAGGGATTTCATGTGGACTCTCTCTTTGAGGGCCCCCATTCAATCAAGGCATGGAGAGGTTACACAGCTCACAGAAGATGCTGCCTGTAAAGCGGAGGAGCTGGACTCTGACCCTGAACGGAGCATGACTGCCCCATCCCCCATCCCCCACTGCCACGGGCCAAAGGTTCCCCACTGGCAGGGCTTCTGCAAAGGTAGGGCACACACGTGGCACTGTCTCTCTAAGCACTGAAACCCGAAGGCCACGGTGGCTCCACTGCAGCTTGGGGGTCAGAACCTGCATGACGGAAGTCCATGCCTGCCGAGGCAAGCCGGAGGACCTGCTCAGGGAGTGGAGTTTCTGGGGAGCCTTCCTGGAGGAGAAAGGGGAAGAGGAGAAGAGAGCGCGGAGGAGATGGTGGCTGCCGTCCTTAGCCGGCAGCAATGAACTCGCAGCCCCCGGCAGGCTTGGGCCCAGCACATGACACACTTCCATCCTTTCCTTGTGAAAATCTGTTCATCTACATCTGAGACCAATTTGCTTGAAACTACAGAATACCTGCCACATTGCTTCCTGGCACAGAAGTCAGATGTTTGCTGGGAGAAGTACCGGCGGCTACGTACCTCTTGGTGTTGCAATATTTACATGTGTCATTCTGTGCCTCAAAGCAGCAGCAGCTTCAAATAAATGAGTGTTCTCAGATTGGCCTGAGTCCTCCTGGCCTGGAGATGGTGCAAGAGCCGGCCGCCTCTCTCCGGCAGCGAGCGGAGCCCATGCTCAGCTTTTTCGACCACGTGCTGGAATTCAGCACCCAACACTGATGCACCCAGGGCCGTCTTGAGCCCTTGGTCTTAAGTCACACCGAGGCCCAGACGTTGGTTCATGTGTTTGGGAACTGGGTCACAGGCACTCACACCACACCCGAGGGCGGGAGGCAGTTCGCAGCTCTGCAGGAGGAAGGCGCTGAGCTTCCGAGCAGCCGGAGCTGGCTGGGTCCTGGGCAAATGCAGCATGCCAGCCTCTTGGAATTCTGAAGTCAGGCACATAAGAAGAGTGTTTTGAAGTTGCTTCCTTCTTAAGGAGGGAGGAAGGGATTTAGCAGCTGCTGGATGATGCAACACTCAGGTCTTCTCAGTGCTATGGGGGGACTCATATCACTTGATTTTCTCATGAAATTATGTATCAAAATTTTTTGTTGATTTTTGAGCATATTTTCCCTTTAAGTGGCTGACAACAGGCCGTCTATGTTCCCCTGCCACCCATGGCTTCTTGTGGGCTGCTGAGCGCGGTGAGGACCACCAGCCGGGGACACGGGTGTGGCACTCCCAATCTGCAGGTGGGGCAAAGGCGGCAGGCGTGCTGTGTGCAAAATCTCCTGCCAGGTCTGCATGTCCGCTCAGATAGCAGCAGTGTGGAAAGTCACTGGTACAGACACAGATGGGGCCTGTGTGCCCATGGGCTTCACGTCTCCCATGGCTGAAAGCTTCATTTTCACAAAAAGCACTGAAGAAGAGGAGGAGAAATGTCCGCCAACCTCATCGGGCCAGCTTTAGTAACCGGCAGGGTGGCCGCACTGCCCAGCCGTCTGGGCTTTCTCCATTTCTTCAGGGATTCCTGAAACCCACCAGCCTTGCCCTCTGCAGGTGCCAGTTGGTGCCTCTGGTATGTCTGTTTCCCTCTCCCAGGCCTTGAGATCCTCCTGCTTGTGTGCTCCCAGCTCCAGGAAGCTCCACGAGGGGGCCTTGAGCTAGGACAGGCTTCAGGGGGCCCAGGAAAGGAAATCAGCACAGACCAAGGGCTGTCAGAGTTCCCAGTATCTGGCCCCAGCTCGTCTGGCACCCGGCAGAAAAACTGAGAGGGGGCTGGGAAATTCTGGACCCCAAGCAGCTCCCATAGGGCTGGGACCAGCCCTTGTGGCCAAGGGGTTTAGAGCAATGCTTGCCCATTGCTGTTTTCCGAAGCACGAGTAAATGAGGCTGGCTGATGATCTCCGAATCCCCCACCAAACACATTCTCTGTGCTTCTGAAATCCTCCAGTTTCTTTCTCCACAGAAACAAGAGCACTAACAATGGCAGCAACAACAAAGCAGAACCTGCAAAACTGAAATTGAAAAACCGACTCTCCTTCCCCCGTTTGCTGAGTGTTTTCTCCAGGCAGGTGCAAAACCTCCATGTGTACAGTTGGTCTCCACTGTGGACCCTCAGGGTCCAGTCGCTGGCATCCAGCTCCACACATCCTGGGCCGCCTAGACCACGGGAGGGCGCTGGTGCTGGAGAGAAGGGCCACGTCTCCGATGTGGCTTCCTCTGTGGCCCCTGAGCTGGGCTGCTGGAAGGACAGATGTGATAAAGAGGTGGTGGTGCGATCCCTGATACCACCCATGTATAGCTGGTGCGGAGACAACATAGAGTCTCTTCTCAAGAGGTTTCTGCGGCCCCCATGAACCTGCCATCATGCCTGCATACCCCAGGCCATTTGAAATCATCAAAGCTGTAAGACAAACAGGCTCCTGTGTCACCTGGGATGAGAGTGCGTTAGCAATCCTGGGTGGTGCTCACTCTCTGGGGACAGATGCCAGTTCCTGTCTACATTCTGGACACTGCCTTACAAGCATCCTTTTGAGTAACATCTGAACAAAATCAGAACTCTCCTCCAGAGAACACAGCGACGGACCTGGCCAGGCACAGCTTCCTCCAGCCTAGACCCTCGGTCAATAACTTATGAACCAACCACTTCAAAGACCACTTCTCCTCAGGGTCTTCCTGAGAATGTAAATGAACACTAACAGCTATTTGTTCTTATAAACCTCCCTGGGAAGTGGTCTCTTCAAATAGAGAACTGTGTTCCTCACGAAGTCCTGGAGATCTGTGCTGCGTGTAGGGAGTAGCATAAATACCACTGCTTCCTCTCACCCGAGCTCTCTTTTTAAAAACAGAGATTCCATGAAAATTGCTCCAGCCCCTGTGGGAAGCAGTTTGGTGATTTCTCGGAGAACTTGAGACAGAACTACCATTCAACCCAGCAATCTGTCACTGGGTATCTACTCAAACGAAAATAATCTGTTCAGCTGAAAAGACACATGCACACCTATGCTCATCACAGCACCATTGACAATGCAAATACAGGGAGTAAACCTGGTGTCCATCCACAGCGGACGGGATAAAGAAAGTGTGGTACATATACACCATGGAATACTACGCAGCCATAAGAAAGAACAAAACCATTTGCAACAGGGAGGCAGCTGGAGTCCATGATCCTAAGCAAACGGATACAAGAAATCCCCATACTGCATGTTCTGACTCAGAAGTGGGAGCTAAGTCCTGGGTATACACAGATAGAATGATGGGGACAAGAGATACTGGGGACTCCAAAGGGAGGGGACGGGGGAAAGGGCTGAAAAGCACCCTACTAGGTACAGATGTTCACCATCTGGGTGACAGGATCGATAGAAGCCCAAGCTTCGGCATCATGCAGTACACCCTTGTATAAACCTGCACATGCCTCCCCTGAATCTAAAATAAAAACGGAAATGGAAAGACGGAGATTCCTCCCTCCCTCCATCCCGTTCCTCCGTCCTTAGGTAGTGTGTACAGTGCACGTGTGTGGGCATGGGTTTGTATACACACCCACGCGAAGCCAGGTATACAGAAGGGAAACTGCTTGTAATCCCCTCACCCAGAGACGGAGGATGAGCTCTGACCCCGTTTCTGGGCACGTGCCTTATGCACTGTCTTGCATCAACTCTTCTTCCTTACCGCTCCATTGGGATGGGCCTTTCCCATTAGAATAAAACAGGCTGAGATTACGCCCATTCTACTGAACGTTTCCAGTGCATGTATCCCGTCCCTCACTGCTGGGTCAGGGGGTTGATCCCATTTATTCGCGTAACACAACTTTGGTGACATCCCTGGGCACACTTCTTTGCATGTGCCTTAGAGAGGTCTTTGTTCTATTTCTTTTGTGCCTTGCAGTTTTCAAAGATCTTTGAAGTCTCTTGCTACTTCCAGCTTTTCTAAGGCAAGCTCCCCATCGCCGTTTCATAGATGAGAACACCAAGGACCTCCCTTGGCAGGTGGGGTTAGGGAGGCCCGTATTCACCGCCCTGTCCCTGCACTGACCTCACCTCTGAGTGGCAGGACCTGGCCCTCCCAGGGGCCAGGAGTCAGGGGAAGGTGTTCCTCTATCTTAGAAGCAAGGCAGGTCCTGGCAGGAGACCTAATGGGAGGAGGCCCGAACCACTTCGGGTTTTGGCCCAGAGCGGGTCACAATGGAAGGTCAAGAGAAACATGCTCACCCCACAGATGCCATCATTAAAAGGTGATGAACAGAACCAGCCCATCTGTGGGCTACCAGCTCCAACCTCTGCCAGGCCCAGACCACAGCATCCTCCAACCCATCTGCTGTCCACATTGTCACCGTTTATTAGAGGGACGTCTGTAAGCACCAGCAGCTGACATGCCCATGGCCCTTCTTGGTACCCGTGTGAACATTCTGGATTTACCTGCACATGCTGTCCAGGCTGCATCCTGAAGGGCACTCCTGGGAGGTGGGGCAGGGAGGCCCAGGTGTGCCTCGGGAATGCGTCCGACACTCAGGCAGGGCCACAGACACCAGGATTTCCTCTGGCTTCTGGGCCTGGTTCGGGTCACTCAGGCCTGACATCCTGAGATCAGGAAGATTCCGGGATTGAGTATCCTCAGATACTCTGGACCTGCCATCACAGGTCACAGTCCCGGCCCCAAACCCAGCCACGCAGGGCACCCAGAAGGCTGCAAAACCTTGAACTGGGCCCAGTGCCGCGGCCGGGACATCAGAGCTGCACTGAGGCCCTCGTCCCCCTCCCTGTCACTTCTGGGTGCTTTCTCCCACCACCCTGCCAGCCTCTGTGGATGCAGGAGCCCGGGGACTGGGTTTCCATGGCTGCTCCCTACTCCGTGCTCCTTGAGCCCTCATGGTGACCCATACCGCAGCCCTTCCACGTCAGAGTGAAGGCAGTGGTCCCCAAAGATCTGGGGTGACCAGAGCTTGGCTGTCTCCTCCAGTGGCCTTGGGGGGACCCCGAGAGCATGCTCACTGTGCAGGTTCTTAGGGAAGGGGCTTCTCTCCACACTTCCCCAGGTACTCGTTCCCCCAGTTCAGGTCACTGTGGCCTCCGCAGACGGTGTTGCCAGGTGTGGCGGTCTGCGGGGAGGTGGAGGTACTGAGCAGCCCATGGTGGTCGCGTGCTCTGCTAACCTAAAGCCAGGACAGGGTGTGGGCTCCCTGCTGGGGTTACTACAAAACCTCTGGCCACTGTGGAGCGGGGGCAGTGCTCCACTCCCGCATGCTGGAGAACGGCAGCCAAAGGGTGGCGAGTTAGTGCCCTGGGGGACCTCGCGTGGTGGGAATGCCGCCCGCCCAGGCTCCTGTGGGTGAGGGAGGCCCACCCTGTGTGTGGCGGAGGGGGACGGACCAAGGCCTGCTGGGGGCCCAGGAAGCTGACCATGAAACCTTGGAGTGGGGCATTCTGACGAGAGCTACCCGACTCTGGCCTGGGGGGCTGGGGAGCACAGGGTCCTTTGTCCCAAGGGTCTGCTTCACCATCAGCACTGAGAGAGGCACTCTACGCACGGTGTGCAGGCCCTGGGCCTCCTGTTCCAGAGCTCCACCGTCATGGCCAGGCCAACTTCTCTCTGGAATGGGGGTGCCAAATCTCAGCCCACAGCTCTTGCAGGAGAGCTGGCTCCAGAGTGTTCCAGAACGTCCCAGGTCTGGCTCAGGGGTTCTCTCACCTGACCCAAGGTTCCCTAAAGGGTGGAGTCCAGCCTGGGGTGTGGTGGCAGATGGCCCGTCTGGTCAGGTGGAAGAAGCCCTTGGTCGGGCTAACTTTTGCCTCCAGCAAGGGGCTCAGGGGAGGCAACTGCCAGTCCCCAGGGCCACCGTGCAGAGTCCAGCCTGGTCAGGACCGGGCTCCATGCTCCACACAGGCTTCCTTGTTGCCTGCCAAGTGTCACACGTGCATCCGCTTGTCCTGCAGCCATGGTAATCACAACACACAAAAGCACTCCTTTTTGCACAATCTCACATGTTGCTTAACGTTAAGACCCTGATACTTTCTCCAGCTGGGTTTTCTTAATGTAAGTCAGCAAATCAGCCTGGACGCAGGCATTCCACTGGTATTCAGGGTCCGACCAGCAGTGATGTGTACCTGGAAGACTTGGAAAGAACCCCTGGGTGTGCATGTGTGCAGTGCTGTGTGTACAATAGGGGGCTGGCTCAGCCCCCATGCAGAAACAAGGGGAAGAGATGGTCCCCTCGCCCCAGCGCTGCAGCATCTCTGGTGAGAACCATGCACATCACGTGCACTCTGCTCAGCCGCGCTCCTTGGGACCCACTTGGAGCTGAGAACTCCAGCCCCCTCCATGGCAACAGACCCTTCCCTGCTCTTCCTCCCCTACTGCATCAGAGTCCATGACAAAGAAAGCTGGGGTCTCCACTCTGCACCCGCTGACCACATCACACCTGCAGAATGTGCCTGACCACCCAGGTCCCCACATTGCCAGGGACTTTCGAAAGGCCAGAAAATGGCAGCCTTGAAAGAAGTTTTTAACAGGAGAGCGGGTAATTTTCTCCTAAAGGCTCCCAACATTGATACCATACTGTACGGGATCCATCTTAATTACTGTCCATGTGGAACTTTTTTCTGGTGGCTTTTTTTTTTTCAATGAAAAAAACATTAATGAGAAACTTTAAAGGCTTGTTAACAATGTCCTTTCATCAATCAAAGGTGCTGTCAGGCTGGGCTCTGCCGTCAATTCACACCTCACTGCCCAGCATCCACTTCCTACTTTCTCATCCACCCCTGCCCCTGCCCCCATTACAGATCCTTGTCGAGGTGACCTGGTGATGGAGGCCAGACGTTTCCCATCTGTCAGCAGCTGGAGCCATGGGGTCCCGAGGATGCTGGATGGCTGCCCTCAGTGGCCTAGAGACAGGTCGGCAACTGCAGTTTCTCCACCTTCCTGTCTCTTCAGACAGACAGACAGACAGACAGACAGACAGACAGACGGGGCTGCTTGGCAGAGGCCTTGGGCAGTCATGTTTAGAGCTCAATGTCTTCCAAACTGGTAAGTAAAACTCGTGTGAAGTTCAGCTCTTTAAACACAAAACTTTTAAATCAAATGCCCATGAAAAAGAAAGAAAGAAAAAACCCTATATGGTCTGAGGGAAGCCAAAAGCTGTAAATCCCCCACCCCAGGGTCTTGGACTGTTCCCGGGGACCCCACCGCCCTGACAGCAGCAAGGAGACAGGCAGACCAGACAGGCGAGGCCCCAGGATGTCCCAGCAGCTGCGGCCGAAGTAAGGGCCGTTTCCAGATTGGTCTTCCAGTAAAATCTTCTTAGTAAAATAAAACACTTTTCCTCTTGTTCCTACATGAAGCCAGTTTATCTCTCACTTCACCTACTCTGTGCTGTTAGAACCCCAAACAGCATGGAGATGGGCAGTAACGAACAATCTCACGTCAGCTCAGTGTGACATCCTGCCCGCTCCTATGGGTGAAGTCCAAGCTGGCACCACTGCCCATGGTCACCGCTGCGGCTGCATGGACAGCCAAGGTGGGCAAGTGGCAGATGAGACGGGGAGGGGACATGGCCCCCGGAGCTGTTCTGTCCTTGTAGCCAGGTAAGGGGTTACAGCCAGACAGATCCGTAAATGCATTTCTGCGAGGAGGACACTTCACATTGCTTCGAGAATACTCCCCAGAGTCCAGCACTCCACAGGCTTCAGTGAGTCACACCACCACTCAGGTTTCTAAGCCATTTGGGTTTAGGGGATTTTATTTTTATCTTACAGTTTTGTAGGAAATAGGTTCCAGAGTAATACTGCTGTTTACAAACTATTTAAGAAACAAAACTGATGATGCCAGTGCAAACCTATCTATACTGGACTTGCTTGGAGCCTACAAATGGGATTCTGGAGAGGCACGTGGGGCGCCGGGCACCAGAGACACTCAGGTCTCACAGATGGTTTCAGTCGCTGGCATGTTATCCAGCCACTGGCGGGGTATTCAGTAAGCTGTTTCTGCTGGGTAAAGAGTGAACACGAATTACAAACCCCAATTAAGTTCCCTGTAAGGTGAGCTTGCCTGCTTCCTCTGCAACGCCCTAGCCTGCAACCTTCACATCTGGAAGTGCAAATTCGCGCCCATAAGAAGGTCCGCAAATCCTCAGGTGAGCGCTCTTCCAGCTGCCCGATTCCGCGTTCGCCAACACCCTAATGGGCGCGTCTGCACGGTCACAGCTTCTCTTCTTTGGCCTCATGGACTCACCACTGGAGGCGGCCACAGGACACGTGGAATGTGGGTGGCTTTACTGGACCCTTCTGTTCCCAATGGGAAGAGAGACTGGGAGGACAACCCCCCACAAAACCCAGTCTCCTGCGTGGCCAAGGGCGACTGTTTTGTTCCCAGTGTGGTTCCGCAAAAACACACACTATTCTTCACTCTCATTCTCTCTAGAAGCCGGTGAGCCCGGCGCCGTGGGTCTGAGCAGCTGCGAGGTGGCTGTTGCGTCGCAGTGGGTCTCGATGTCAGCCTTCAAAGCATCAGGGGCTGGGGACACAACAGGGTGAGGGGACCCGGGGCCAAGGCCGAAGAACACAGCTTTCTTGTTTCGACATTTCTTTTTATTTGGAAAATATTTTTGAATTTCTTTGTGCCTGCCCTCTCCCTCTGTATCTTCATGAGCCGCGCCGCAGCTTGGAGCCAGAGTGGCTCTAGGCGACCCATGCGCCGGCTCTTCATGTCGGCCTCCGCAGAGCTTGTCCTTGGAGCGGTGCCTGGCCCCGCCGGTCTGCGCCCCGCTGCTGCGGCTATCAGAGGAACCTCGGAGCATCTATCGAGCCTGTGCTACAGCGCCGCGGAAACCTGGGAGAGGACGCAGAAGGTGGCTTTGTGCTGCACTGAGGGTGCGGCCCAGACAGGCCCGCGTGAGCTCCCAGGCTACATGGAGCTGCTGGCTCACCCTGGACGGCTTTGACGGGCGGGTCCCCTGCTGCCAGGAGCTGATCTGGGTCTGGGGGCTCAGCCCTCGCTGTCTGCAGTCATGTGGCCCCAGGACTCTCCCTCTGAGCCTGTGTCTGCTTAGGGACCTGGAGATCTCACTGGGAGGCTCCCATCGTTCATGGGACCCAAACAGCGGAGGCAGGCTGCACGCAGCATGGGTGTCTGCCAGTGGGCGTGTGGCGGCAGGGGGCAGCCTGCAGGGTCTCAGGGTGCAGGGGAGACATCCACTGGGGTGCCGCCGGGTGGCCCTCCTTCAATTCCATCCTGAAGCAGGGAAGTGGTGCCGGGGTCTCCACGGCACACCGCACAGCTCTGGTGCCCTCTGTTGGAAAGCACTCACGGCTCGCACACCAGGGCCACCAGGCCGCAAGCTGCTGCCTTGGAGAGCCAGAAGCTTCTGTTCTGTTCACGCAGAGGGAAAAGCTGGGCCTGGTGACCTGCCATCATTGGAAAGGGACATCCTCTGTGGGGGACGCAGGCACCATCCCTGGGGCAGACGGCACCCAACTATTCCCACTCACCTGCGGCAATGTCAAAAATGACCAGACAGCCTGTGAGTCCTGATGGTGACACACGGTGTGCAGTACCCAAGGCCTGCCTGGAGCAAGGAGGCCCAGGGGCCCATCCCACGAAACAGCACGTGTCTGCATGACCTGCCGTGTGACTTCCGCTGCTTCAAAAACATCAAGAGTGAAGAGAGTGGGGTGAGTCACGTGACTGCATGTCATAGGAAAAACCCAGAATTTGACTGATGCCAGAAAGGGATATGATGAACCATAAATCGGTGAGAAAAGCCTGAAATCTGATTTCTTTTGTTGGTGTTAAGACAACCTGACATACAAGGCAGGTCCCAACATTCCTCGCGAGGCCACGCTTTCAGCCAGGCCTTGGCGACGTACAGAACCGCACCAGCTTCCTGCTGTGGTCCACACCGTGGCAAAGAATGCTGGATGAGAACCCGGCACTCCGGGGCCCAGGTGGGTGTGGGTTCTTTCTCTATACATCACATGCTCTGTTTTATTCATCCACCTCCAGGGCGCCAGGTTTCCCTTCAGGCTTTGGGAGTTCGTCAGTTACACAGCTAGAAGGACAACGTGAGAATGAGGTATCAGACCGCAGCACACGGCCAACGCCGGAAACTGTCCCTGCTGCCATCGGTGGCATGAGCTGGCCCACCAGAGTCGTGACCTTTGACTTCCAGGATCGACACTGGGGTGCTGGGGTCCTAACAGGCCCCTGGTCCCTGAGGCCCCTTTAGGGCGGCCCCGGGGTCCCTTCCGACGTGCTGCCCGGGTCACACTAGGCCAGGCCATGAGGAGGGAGGGTGAGATAAGCTCTCAGAGAGGTGCAAGCTCCACTGAACCCGTGTCCAGAGAGCCTCTGTCTCCCCAGATCTTGGCATGTGGTTGTTTTCTACCCACCCGATACAGATCGTAAGCGGATGTCTCTTGCGTTAGCCTTCCTGGCAGGTGGAAAACAAAGCTATAAAACCTCTACAGGCGTCGACTTCCAAGTCCTGCTCCCCTTTCCTTCAGGGAGACCTGAGTGTGGGACGTGAGGAACTGTGAGTGGGAAATGCCGTCACAGCGTGGACACAGCCAGGAAGGCAGCATGGCGGGGATGTGCCGGGGCGGGGCTGGCTGTCTAGTGTGGACGGCCTGGGGTGGGCCGAAGCTGGCCTCGGACAGCGGCTGTGGCAGTTGTCTGTGGCCTGTGGGTGGGCTGTGGCCCCAACACAGGCCAGGCCTTCCCCACTCAGCCTGTTTTAATGGACAAGAAAAACAGCAACGGCAGCGTTAGGGAAGGAAACGCACGTATGCACACCCGCGTGCCTTTGAACTCACGATGCCGGAAAACGTGGAAACAGGGCAGACACGCTCGTTCCCCAGGAAACAGTCACCTCCTTTAATACAGCTGCGTCCCCACACCCTACGTCCGACGCAGTGTTACATGTGTGGGTCGCTCCAGCGTCACTCATTTGGGGCCAGCAGGCGGGGAGCCCGAGGTGGGCCCCACTGCCCTGAGCCAGGCCCCTGCCCGACCCGAGCTCCCTCCCAAGGCTGGCTTCCCCACCCGGTGGCCTTCGTGGGCCAGAAGCCATTCCTTCACCGCCAGTCCTCCGGAGTAGTTGCCCACGGCTCCGCTGCTGCAGACCACTCTGTGGCACGGGATGAGGACGGGGACCTGGAAAACAGGGGGAGACCCACCGTCGTTTAGGGATCTGGCCAATGAGGTCTTTGGGGACAAGGTCAAAGCCCTGACTGCCAGGGGCCCTGTGCCCTCCAAGCAGGGGCCCGTGTTGGGCCCAGGTTGTTGGCATGGGTGGGTGCCAGCTGTGTCTCAGCATTAACTCCTACTCTCCTGAGGCCCTTGAGTCCCTGGGGGTCTCGGCATGGCTGGAGGAGGGATGCATGCGCTGAGGTGATGTGGGCATCTTCAGAGAATCACTTTGTGCCAAGATTTGGGAGGAGAAAACTTCATTTCATCCGGTGAGTAATTTACAACGTTCACTTACAAAACCGAAAACTACATCTCCGAGTTCTGGCCGTACGTGACGCTTTCAACCCTCCCCAGACGTCACCCAGGTATCACGGGAAGTGCAGGAAGACCGGACCTGCACAGGCCTCTCCAGCCCGCGGCCAGCCAACCGTGGCTGTGGGCCCGTGCAGCCCACCACCTGCTTTTGTAAATGAAGTTTTACTAGAACTCAGTCACGCCTTTTTCTCCATATTGGCTGTGGCTGCTTTGCCAAGCCTGACATATTTACTCTCTGGCCCTTAAAAGGACGACCTGGCCAACCCCTGCCTCACGCTGTCCCGGGAGCAGGGATGTGTCTCCCTCCTTAGTCTTGGGGTGCCTGTAGGGGTCTGAGAAGCTCCCTAGCCATCCCCACCGGGGGCAGGGCATGGCCAGTTCCTCCCCTGGATACCAGCTGGGATCCCACAGGCTGCTGCGGGCAGCCTCCCCACTCAGGGGCTCAGGAAGACAGCTATTGTCCAGCCCTTCAGCCGAGAGTTATGCTGAGGACACACCTGTCTTAAACTAGCAGAGGGGCTTCAAAAAGCAAGCTCATGTCACAAGGAAAACAATACCCACTCAACCAGAGGAAGCAGTGAGCAAAAGCGCTTCATGAAGGGACCCAAGGGAGTGATAGCTTTCAAGGTGCCATCTCCACATTCACCAAACTCACCAGCAGCCCAAAATGCTGCCGTCCTCATCCCACACGTGAGGCCAGGGCTGGCAGCACCGTGAAAGGGTGAGGGCACGGAGACCAGCTGCAGGCGGTGCCTTCCTCAGGGCTCCTGCACCCCCAGGGACAGGGCCCTGGCTGCGGCCTCTTGGGGCCTCTGGCAGCATCAACGTGTTATTTCTGAGCCTGGAGTTGGCATGACCCGGACCTGTGGCTGACCTGAGATCAGGATGCCCTGTGCTGACAGGGCTGATCCAGATTTAGGACCACAACCACACGGCCGCACACAGGCCCCGGGTCCTGCCTGCCAACTGCTTCTTTGTGGCCAGTCCTCCCAGGGGAAGGAATCCCCATTCCCTCTAGAGGGGTGGGCTCCTCTTTCAGCACAGTCCTCAGGGAAACTTGGTCTTTGACCTTTGGTGTTGCCTGAGCTGTGTAGACGGGAGGAGCTCCGTGGGTCTACTGACCACCTGAAGCTCCGACAGCCACCTGTGTTGGGTGGGGGTGGCAGCAGCTGCTGCGGCCCCTCCTCTGGTTTCCATGCAGCTCCTGGACGCCTCCGCTCTCACTCCCACAACGGAGAAGAGCGACTGACCACCGATAAGGGAGGAAGAGAAGGTATGCCCAGCTTAGCACTGTAGGGCTCCTGCAGGTGACCCGCTGGCCCCATGGTTGGGGCACCCTGGTCTCTTCTGAGATGCTCAGCCCCTGCCCTGGTTGGGGAGACCTGAGCCTAGCCAGCGGGAACAGTGATGAGGCGTGTGATTCTTGCGGGAATTACTGGAAAGCCACCAGGGCTATGCCCCTGCCCCCGCCTTCAATCTTGCTTTTATCCTAACAAAGCTAAAATCTTGAGGTCTGCTATCCATTTCTCAGTTGGCTCAGAAAGGCGGAAGACAGGAATGTAACATATGGGCATCTCTCTGGTTGTCTCCCTCTGCCTGGGCAGCCAGAGATGGCCACACAGCCTGCATGCCCACCACAGGGGATGCCAAGGGCTCAAAGGCCATTTGCTTAAGCATCCCGACAAAGGTTATGTGATGAGCTACTCCTGGATGGCTTACCAGGAGTGCACAGGGCAGTCTCCCACCAGGAGCACGTGGGGCCGTCTCACACCAGGAGTGCGTGGGGAAGTCTCCCACCATGGGTGAGTGGGGCAGTCCCCCACCAGGAGCGTGTGGGGCAGTTCCGCACCAGGAGCGCATGGGGCCGTCTCCCGCCAGGAGCGCATGGGGAAGTCTCGCACCAGGAGCGTGTGGAGAAGTCTCACGCAGCTTTCTAAGGAAAGAATGGGCCGGAGAGCCCCCCTCCCCGGGCAACTGCCTTCATCCCTAAGTAGCTCATGGTGCCCGAGGAGCAGGGGCCTGGGTGGGCAGCCACAAAGTGGCCAGGACATCTCAGTGGATGTGGGGGGCATGCCTCATCATTGTGCAAAGCATCACAGTGGCTGCTCCGTGAAGAACATAAGCTGCCAGTAAGCACCATGACCAGAAGCAGCGCAGGCTCCAGGGAAATGGGGAAGGGCACCAAGCTCACTCTGGAAAGTTTTTGGCCGGCACGACATGTGGAAGGCGAATGGGAGAAGTCTAGGGACCGGACCGCTCACTGCCTGGTCCCTCTTCCTCCCTGCATCCTGAGCTGGAGGGCAGACCACTCGTCCCAGCACCCCAGACGGCCCAGACACGGATGCTGACCTGGGGCCTCTCCCCAGGCTTCACACACGGCTGCCCTGCTCCCAGTGTCCTGCCCTGATGAGGAAAACCAGCCATTCCTGCAGGATCCCAAGGACGTGGCATGCTCAGGCTACCCCTGGGAATCACTCCGGCACCCCTGGGTATGACTCCGGCACCCCTGGGTATCACTCTGGCTCTGCTCTTCTTTTTCTCTCCACGTATCTCCAGCTCAACAGAGAGATGATTTCCGCCCACGCCCAGCTCCCCCACACTCCACCCTCCAAAGCCAGTGAACTACACAAAGCAAGCAGTGACTGGCCAGGTGAGCTCTCGGAGGAAGCAGCTGGGGGCGTGTGCCCGGCGTCTCCAAGCTCTGCTTTTTGGGGAGGTGATTCCTGCCCTTGCACCCCCCAAGGCTTTGGGGGCAGGCAGCTTGTGTCACTGCCGAACAGGTACCTGCCACAGAATTTACCTGGTAGGTGTGGCCCTCTGTAGGGCCCAGCTACACACGTCCCCGAGGGAGGTGGGGGAAGCCCCAGCCCCGCCTTGGAAAGGGCGCTTAAAGCCCCTGGGAGCAGGTGTGCCCACCAGTGCCTGATGCTGCTGCATCTTCTACCCCATCCTGGGACCCCTATCACCCCAACAGGCTCTGCCAGGCCTGTCAGCCTCCGGCTGAATGGAGTCTCACACCCAAGTTCATAAGGCTGCTAAGTGGCAAAGGCGGGGCTCTAACCACTCTCCTGCATGGTTCCATCAGAGCTCCTCCTTGACGTGGACTGTGGAGGTGGACCTTGTAGGGTGCCAGCCGGGGCCAGCAGATGACGTGGCTGCAAGGCAGGGCTCTGGCTTCCCGCACATCACAGCGCTGGTCCTGATTTGACCAGAGTTTGGGTCACCACGGAAACGTGCACCAATGATGCAGCTGAAGAGGCTTCTGACGATGCTATGGGAAAGGCGGGTGGCGGAGAGCTGTGACTGTTTTCGGCATCGAGTTTAACAGAGTGAAGTATAGTAACTCGTAAGTCCTGAACGGCAGAGAATCCCAGCCTTCCGGAATAAGTCACAGGAAATCTCCAGGATAGAATATTTACCCTGACTGACGATTTTTATCAAATACAACAGTCCCATTAATAATTGCCGTGAAGGCATTATTAGATAATAAACAATTCATGTTTTTGACTGATAAAGAGGTAGGCATTTAATTCAATCTAGGTTTATAAATATTTAGGCACCGATTCCATTTTCCTACCTAATAGTAGATTTTGCAACAGAGCTTTGATTTTTCTTCTCTCCTCTCAGTGAGCTATGAAATTATAACAATGAGTAAAATAAACATGCCTCCCTCGCCCTCTTCCTATATATCAATGCAGAGGCCAGGACAGACGGCATGGAATGACCATGACCCCGACAGCTATGGCCTGTCCTCACCTTAGCATGCTGTGACGGGGAAGAGGTGACTTACCACATACGCACTGTTTTGCCATTAGAAACAGGGAAAGCTGCTTCTGCTTGTGTTAATTTTGGTGGTAGGTTTCAGACTATTAAAATAATGAAAGCTGCTGAAATTTATCGGGGCCCTAAGGCCATTTTCAAAGGATCCGTACCCTCTATGCCCTCTCTTTTAAAGCATGTGCTGCATAAAATGTAATTTTTATCAATAACCAAGAAGCTCATAATATCACAGCTGCATTGAAATCTTCATGCTGTGAAATCTAATTCATCCAATACATGAATCCATCACTTATGCAGCCCCTTTCTCAAATGCTATAAAACTTCCAAACCCATAGATTTGTTTCCAACAAAAATAACATGAAGGGGCCTTTCAATCAATAATGGAATCCCTCTGATTCGGGTGCCGGCTGAATATTTCTTCCAACTTCGCCTTTGTTCTTCTGGGTAGCAGCCCACAAGGGAAAGAGCTTGTTTTCACTCGCAGCCTCATCAATACCTAAATCCTGGTGAACAAGTGACACCGAGAAGCTGTAATCAATAGCTCCCTGTGCGTTTTTTTCTTCTGGTCAAATGGTTCAGCTCCACTGACAACCCTGACACTTCGAACATGATGCTAAGTCTTTATCAGTAGCCATCTGGGTGACTGGCAGAACACAACTCCGGGGGTCATTAACGCTCGTGGCAATCTGTGAATAAACTAGCTCCTCAGGAATGCATTTGTTTAG
Organism: Saimiri boliviensis; assembly: GCF_048565385.1. Classification (NCBI taxonomy): domain Eukaryota; kingdom Metazoa; phylum Chordata; class Mammalia; order Primates; family Cebidae; genus Saimiri; species Saimiri boliviensis. The sequence goes on along the minus strand of NC_133460.1, from coordinate 113,727,071 downwards.
AAAAAGGTGGGAGACTCTGTGTAATGCATCGACTGCCTTTGAACTGCATTTAGCAAATTCTGCCTGAGGATGAAGCGGAAGGGTGCTTTGTGGAGGGGGTGGGCCACGAGGAGTCTTCTACTTAATATACCGGGACACTGGCCATCCTCTCCCGCTGGGCTGGGCGGAGAGCCTTCCAGGAATGCTGACCAACCACCTTACACCACCTGATGAGTCCTTCCTGGAAAACTCTGGAGAAATCAAGCTCCTAGGATGGAGGAAAGCCCCACATAGCAAAAGCCATCCCTTACTCTGGTGGGGGAAGAGAAACGCATGCCGACAGCAAATGCAGTAATATGACCCAGCATGTGCTCCTGTTTATTGCAAGCCACCTAAGGAATTAATGCACAATGAGCTTTATGATTTTTTTTTAACACTCCAAGTCCATTTTTCACTCTCCTCCCTTAAATGCACAATCGCTCTATTCAGCCTGAATATGAGGGATTTCAGTGAGCGAGTCTCAGCGATGCACCGTCTGGGCTGGATGTGCGCAGCCTTCCGGCTGGGACGCTGCTGTCAGTGCCAAAGGGAAACACTCCCGAGGACACTTAACAACAGCAATGGCTCACCGCTGGCTAGGGCCCTTCCTCCCTCAAGTCCCTGGGTCACCCTGAATCATAGTAAACTACGTAGGTGAAGGTTTCTTGCGGGAGTATCTCTGGTGTGTCTGTGCCGTACTCTGAGGCATCTGTGGGTACCGCTGCAGCTTCCTCCTCAGGGTGAAGGTCACCGCCCACAGTGATGCCCACAGCAAGGCCACAGGAGGCCACCACCGCCTGGCTGCCCTCAGCACAGGAGAGATGTGGACGCCGGGAAGGGCGCGACCCGGTGCCCGTGGAACGTCCCACCTGGTGCTGGGCTCACCTGCAGTCTGGGCTCTGCCGTGTGATGGGGTGTCCACGTGTGGACTCGTCGGACATTAGGGTTTGACACCCCGTGTGATACTACTTTATACATTTCAGTGACTGAGGCCATACTGGAACAGAGACACTCATAGAGATTAATAGCAGGAGAAGAGAGTCACGCTGGTTTGCAGAACAATAAATGTCTCTGAATATTGCCACAAGCGGGATTGCTACGGCAGCTCCACTGCAGAGTGAGAAACTGCTGGCCTCACGAAAGGCTGCTGGGGGAGGGTGTCACCACGCTGCTGCACGCCAGTTAGGGGAGCTTGTCCTTCCAGCAAACGGGGAGCTGCCCATGCGAGACGGCGAGTGGAGTCGAGGCCACTGATGGGGCCACTCCCATCTCCACGGGTGTGCACGGACAGAGCTGAACCCACCTCGGCGGGGAGAAGACGATGACTTACTCTCCTGGAGGGGCAGGAAGAGTAGACACGGCCTGAAGCAGGCACTGCAGTGATGCAGGAGGAGAACCCCCAAACCTCATTCGCAGCCACAGTCCTCATGGGCCTTACACGGAGCTGCAACACCACAGCGTCTGAAAGCCTCAAAATGGACTCGCAACCAGGGAGAAGACGGCGGCCTTCCGGAGGGGATGGAGGTTAAGCTTTATTGGGAAACGTCAAAAACCATCCTCAGAAACTTGATTCGGTAACATTGCTCATGCACCCTAAAAATAAGACCCCTACTGTGTGCTGCAGATGTTTTATGACAATGTAGCTGAAGACGCTGCAATTAACGTGTGACAGGTGCCAAAGGAAGGGCCAACCGTGCCCACCAGCCACGTCACCAACCCTGAGGACGGGAAGAGATGCAGGAGGTGGGATGGTAGTTGTCCCTGTGGCATCTCGCTCCTGGGATATTTGGGATATTTTAATATGGCAGAACGCTTGCCCAGATCAGGGTGTACATGGTGACACTGTGATCCACTGCAAACCTAGAGGCGCTGCTTTTTAAGGACAAACAACGCAGTTTCGTGCAAAAGCCCGTGTAACTGTCATCTAGGAGGCTGTGCCCTGGGATGCTGCAGTGCTCAGCAGGAGCAGCAGGCTGTGGTGGGAACACGCCGGCTTCTCCCCTGTGAGCAGGGATGGAAGTAGTTTTGAAAACCAACAGCAAAGCCACAGTGATTTTTCAAACTCTGATTTAGTCATTTCCATCCCACGATGAAGTGACCATATTTGTGCTCCCTGATCAGCATGCTTTGTCACGTTAGAAACTCTCTGAGCTTTCAGGAGAAGGCACTGGTAGTGTGACCACGCACCATCCCTGGGTGAATGTTCCAGGGGTGTTCTTGAGGTTTCGTGGGTTCTCCCAGTGGGCCATGCAGATGGGGGTACCCTTCCTGCCCGCCCCTCCCAACAGGCATGCATGGCCTTGGTCACACCCACGTGGCAGGCCGTGTGCAACTTCCCTCCTCATGCTATGTGGCCTGTGACCCAGGGGCTAGACCCAGGTATTGGGAGACAGGAGAGCAAGGGCGCCCCTGATGTCCCCAGGTACCACAGGCCACACTGCCCACCACGCTGTGTCCCGGCTGGGCCTTGTCCTCTGGGGAGCACGACCTGGAAGCCTCAAGCTCAGCGAAACCTGACTGCAGACACACGGGAAGGATGAGGACACAGGAGGGTTCTAGGGGCACGGGGAGCGCCATCCCCAGTGAGACGCGAGATGCATGCGGTCCACCATCCATGCTGCAAGGCCTCCTGCCCCGCGTGCTCACGTGTGGGGCTGTAGCTCTTGAGACCCAGGGAGCCGTGGGCCTCAGGGGGAGTGCAGCCCCAGAGAGGTGGGGTTGGATGTGCACCCTTTCTTGACCATCCTCCCAGGACGGAGGTGCCTTGCGGGGAGGCCTTTCTGTCTGTTTTGTTTGCTGCTATACTCCAGGCATCTCCAAGAGTGTGGATCATAAAACAGGCACCCAACACTTCCACCCGCTGAGTGAGCAAGTGGGGTCCCCTCTGCTGCCTTGTCACTCTGCCAGGGTCCCTCTTCTCCTGCTCACTGTGACAACCAGAAGCTCAAGCGGTGGAGATGTGCTCCTGGAGGGAGGGGGCTTCCAGGAGTGTGGTGCCCAGGCAGCCTCCTTGCCTCTTCTGGAGGCATCTGGCACAATGGTCCCCATCACAGATGCTGTCCCTCTGCCCACCCCAGGAGCATGGCCTGCTGGGGAAACATGTGGCATCAGATGACCCCCTGCTGCCTGCACGCGCCCACCACCCGCAGCCATGCCCGCGCCATGAGAACTCACAGGGTTGCTTCTCATCGCTCCTCCCACTGCTCGTGCGGCTTTGGGGTTGCCTGCCAGGGCTGCTAATTGCTGGTAGGAAACCACTTCTCCGAATTTCACAGCCTTCAGCAGCTCACATAACACCTGCCTGGTGAACGACTCTGAAAGGAAGAATGCAGAATGAGATTTGGACAAACAGCTTCCGCAGCTCTGATATAAACAGCTGCTAGTCCCAGAACAGGAAACGCATCGACACAAATAGAGGTGTTATACTCAATTAAAGCATGGCCTCCGCGCATTGCTCTGCCACCATGTCATCAGGCGAGGAGACGTGGGTGTGACGCAGGCCATCACGCCGGCTGGCCCCTCGGAAGGCATTCCCTGGGCGGGCACCGCAGATCTGCAACGTCCTTCCACCTCCTGTGTTCCGTGCGAGGTTGCAAGTGCCGCCCTTCTAGCTACTAGGGGCGTGTAAGTGAGCGCACGGCTCAATTAATACGCCCGGAAGTCCCTGCCTGCCTGCCTACTTGGAAATCTTTTGTACTGCTGGTTAATTTCCAAGTTCAGCTGGGACAAAGAAGGCAAAAGCGGCCACAGGCCAGGCTGCGATATGACGCTGGCTGTCCACATCCAGCCGTGCACAGGATTGCCCCCAGCTACCACGCGTGGAGCCAAGTGCCATGGTACGCAGGGGCTGGCAGTGACCTTGGCTTCAGGCACCTTTAATGAATAGGGATGCAAAAATAAAATAACCCGATTCCCATTTTAATTGACTAACCACATCCAGCTGCATTTGTGCTGCATCCTGCTGCAGGAACGAGGAGGCAACAGCAGGAGAGCATTCTCTCCGTCTGCCTCCAGGTTTCAGAACTGTTACCTGGGAGTGGGGTCAGCAGGAGAGAAACCTGGCATGCAAGAAGGGCTGCCTGAATCAGTACCTATTGTCTTTCCAAGGGGGACATGCCGCTCAGGGCTGCGTGGCCAACAGAGCCATGTCCTCTGTTGCAGGGGCTCCAGCCCTCCAGGGGCGGGAGTTTCTGAACAGCAGCAACAAAGGGAAGGCTTCCTCGGGCAGGGACGATGCTCTGAGTGTGTCCATAAGAACACTAATTACACTTGGTGCCAAGCTGGCAAAGTGCGATTTGGTTCTTAAAGGAAACACACCCTTACATGTGTGTTAAATAATAAAAATCACTTCTTAACTGAAGGGAACGATAATCACTTCACTGGGAAAAAAAAATCTGTTTAGTCTTTATTATAACATTAAGCAAATTAAACATCAGCATAATCCAGGTGATACTAGAAAAGGGTCATCAAAGAAATTAACTTTGTTGTTCATTAATTTACATGGATTAGTAGAGGGCAAAAAGATAGCAAATGTGCTCTAGTTTTTTATGATATAATTTCAAACTGTACACCATTTGTGGCAGGAGGGTGACTTTGGGGTTAATCAGACTGATTTGTCCTTTTAATTGCTTTCTATTCAAAGAAAATTCATTAGATAATGTTCTCTTCAAAATTCATGAATCAATTTAACTGAAGAAACCACATTAACAGCTTTGGGTTCATTAGCACATGCAGTTGTATTCCTGGCTGATGGCTGAGGGGGGAGGTTTCCTTGGGCAAATGCACTCTGTTTATTGTCATTTCTTTAGAAAGCATTTTGAAATCAAACTGTTAATCATTATTATGGTTGCTGTTGTTGCTATGCCTAACTTTGAAAAAAGAAAATAAAAGCGAGGTAGCCGGGTGCTGACTTGGAGGAAAAGAGATTTCAGGGACAGCTGTCTTGGAAAAGAAACAATGAAAGCAGCCCTTCGATACCACAAGCAGCAGAGGCCAATTTCCTGACTTCGCGGAGAACACAGGCTTGGTGGCTTTGGTTTCCGTGCCTTTGACCCAGGGAGAGGATGCTGCCTGGGTTTTCTGGGAGAACGGCCTGGAACTTTACTGAACTTGCAGGAATGAAATGAGGGAGGTGTGCGCGCACCTCGCTGGAGCGCAGAGCAGTTCCGAGAAACAATGGCACGGTTCCAAGGGCTCATCTGAGCGCCAGCCTCCAGTGCTGCTCTGACAAATTGCTGCCAAATCACGGAGCACCTTTCTTTCCAAGTGTAAAAGTATCGTATAATAAAACAATTACATGTCCATAGATGAGCACAGAGTTTATCAAACATGTTCAGCTTCCTTTTCAGTTTCTCATGGGAAACCATTTCTTAACTGGTCCGTACCAGGCAACGTGGGGAAGTACAGCTCAAACAATGCAGTATTTAGCAATCAGGCACATGATTTTACAAACGCATCTGAAAACTCAGTTTACCCTGCAGCGAAGAAACGCAGTCATTAGTTGAAGCAGCTCTCAAAGACCACAGTGCCTCTAACCCTAGCCTGTGCAAAACTGCACGGCCGAACGATAACTGTTCCTGAAGAGGAACCCTTTCTGTGAAGCATCATTCTGTAATCTACTAAAATCCACGCATAAACATTAACGCACGTGGAAAACAGAAGTTCTGGCACAATCACTTCAAGTGGCCCAAATGGGCAGCCATTAAAACAGTGGCTTTCTCTCTCTCACCATGGGCCACCCCAGAGAGCAGGCCGGACGCCTTGGGGCTCTGTGACACAGAACATTCTGGATGTTTTTTTCTCTCTCTCCTCTCCACCTTCCTTGTTTCCTTCTCAAACTCTCCTTCCTCCTGCCTGTCCTGTGGTCCTGGGTACCTTGGGCTGGGTTTTTGCAGCTGGGGTCAAGCGAGAGGACCAGTGTCTTGGAGTCCCTGCATCTGAGGGACGTGGCTATTTTCATTTCTGATTGGGCGGCTATTTAAATGCACGCACTGTAACTGCCTCACCCAGAGAAGACAGTCTGTACACCCTCTGCCTGCACTGTGCATCCTCTGCCAAGGGTCTGGATGCCCTTTTCTGATGCTGGTCACCGACACTGGGTTTTTATGCAAGGTGTTTTCATGCCACGCCACAGGAGTGGAGCTCATGGCTCCGAGCAAGGCAGACGCATGAACTTGGACCAACTCTGCCAAACCCAGGTCTAATAAGGAAGACGGCACACACCAGAGCATGGCAGGAGGACACAGATGGGACCAGCCTGGCTCTGCCACTGCGGAGCTCAGACTAATCAGGTCCTTATCCTGGGTGTCCATCTCTCCTGTGTGATAAATCTCCTAAGAGCCACCTCAACAAACACATCTGTGCCTCAACTGCACACGGCCAGGCTTAGAGCATAGGCGACAGCAGGGCTGGCCGGGTAGCTGGTCCTTGCTGAGGTCAGGGCTTAGATAAGCACTGAGGGGCTCTTCCCTGGAAGGCAGACCACCCCCAGGTTCTAGGGGAGGAGTCTTCTTTCCCTCAACCACCAGGCTCCCTGGGTGGTGACCTGTCAAGGTCCCTGTGGCCTCCTGGGGAAAGCGGTGGCCTTCGGGTTGTGGCACTTTTCCTTGGCCAGGCTGCAGCTAGCAGGGGCACCCTCAGGCCCACGTGCACAGGTGCTACCGGCTGGGAGTGCCTGGGGAGAATCTCAGTAGCTGTGCTGGAGCCATGGCCAACAGAGAACAAGAAAAAGCAGGAAAAAGCAGGGCCCCAGCTCCTGCGCGATGTCCCTGTACAGCAGCCACAAGCCTGGAAGGCGGATCCCCGGGAGCTGGTGACTCTGGTACAAATCACAGTTATGTGACCTAATGCTGCCTGGTTATCAAAAGCAGCCAGAATAACTTAACCTGAGACACTAAGATGGAGGGAAATAGGGATTCTGGTTCCAGGTAAAATGAAGCAAGCACTTTAGACTTGTTTCTTCTACTGAATGTCTTTATAAAACTTGGGCAGAAGGCACAGAGCAGCTGTGTAAGGGCTGGGAAGAGGCAGGAGCAGTGGGCAGCCTTGGAAAGAAGATAAGAATTTCAAGTACCACAGAAACGATGAATGGGCTGGCCGGATGATCCCTCTGTTGTCCTCAGCCTGAACTCACTAGAGCCTGAGCCCTGGAGGCAGAGCCTGGCAGAGACGTGGAGCACCCTCAGGGCTCTAGTCCACTCTGAGGAAGGAAGAGCATCTCCTACTGCTATGGTTTAAATGTGTTCCAGTGTTGAAAACAACTGCCACTGTCACAGTGTTAAGAGGTGATGAGGTCACGAGGGCCCCTCCCTCAGGAACTGGTGAATGTGGTTATTGCTGGAACTGGTTATGGAGGGACCCGGGCCCCTGTCTTCCTGTCCTGCACATTTGCTTGCCATGGGATGCCTTTCATCGTGGGATGGCTCTTGGCAGATGCTGGTGCCAGGCCCTTGGACTTCTCAGCCTCCAGAACGATGAGCCCAATACATTCCTATTCTTATCAGTTACCCAGACCGTGGTATTGTTAGAGCAGCAGAAAATGAAATGAGACAACTCTGTTCAGAGCGAGTGAGGAATCATCTCTTTTTGGTATTATCTCTGAGCCCTTGAACCTCAGCTCCTCCCTAAGCAATCCTGTGGTGTGGGTGACAACAGGGCCACAGGAGCCCGAACCAGTGAGGAGGACATGGCCCCTTTTTGGTAAGAAGAGGTGTGCTCCCTCTAAGAGGTGGGCAGAACCTCTCTGCTTTTGCTGCTTGGGCCCAGATTGAGGCTTAGTAACAGGAAGAGTTTAGCGGAGTGGGGTAAAGCCCCAGCCTCTGTCCAGGGGACTGATGAGGGAGCCCTGAGAACTAAAAAGTGCCAAGAAGGCAGTGGAGGAAGAGGAGTTTGTGGAGAAACCCAAACGCTGCTTACAAATTTCTGGATTCACCTGTTCAGGTGAGCTACTTCCCCGCCTGTGCACATGTGGATCTGACCCTAAACCACGGGCTTTGAGAACTGATGTAAGAATTAGGCACTGCCAGTTCCCAAACTGGCTGGTGAGTGGTACACAAAAGGACTGATTTTAAGAGGACTGCAAAGGCTTTGAAACAACAAATATTGAAGGCTGGTCAGAACTTACAAAGTAACTAAATCCAGCCAGGTTGACTGCCTCTTACAACAAAAATACCAACATTATATGTAGGATTCATACGAAACCAAGAGTCTTATGATATTACAAATGACCAGAATATGATAGAAAATTATCAAGCATGCAAATAATCAGAAAAATAAACTTTCCAGGGAAAAGATAATCAACACACACCAAGGCTGAGATGACCCAAAAGTTGAAACCATCTGAGAAAAAGTTCAAAAGATCTTTTATAAAAATGCTGCAAGGGAAGACACTCTTGAAACAAAGGAAAAAAACACAAATAGAAGCTCTCAAGAATAATAAAGTAGAACATTTAGTATTGAAAAATACAATAACCCAAATTAAAAACTGTACCATGTAAGATCCAGAGAATGCAGATGCCAGAGAAAAGGGTCAATAAAACTGAAGCCAAGTTAACAAAAAAATCATCCAATCCGAACAGAAAGGAAAGTATTTAAAATAGACAAACAAAGAACATGTGAGACAAAGTCAAAAGATCCATGTATGTCACTGGAGTTACAGAAAAAGAGAAAAAAAGAGGGTGGCACAGGAAAAAAATCCAAGAAAGAATGGCTTAAAATTTTGTCAAATTCGGCAAAAGACACACAACTGTAGATTTAAGAAGCCCAGAAAACTGCCAAGAGGACATGCCCAAAGAAATCCATTCCCAGATAAATCATGATCAAACTGTTGAAAGCATCAGAGAGTCCTGAAAGCCACTAGAGACAAACAATGCATTATGTACCAGGAAACAGACATTTGAATGAATGTGAAGTTCTCATCAGAAGCTACTGAGGTCAGAGGAAGTAACATAGCACTTCCGAAGAGCTGAAATAAAGGAAAAAAGCTGTCAACTCAGAATTCTATATCCGATTTTTAAGATTCCTTCAGGAATGAAGTTAAAGACATTTTCTGTATAAAGGAAAAACTAGGATAATTCATTGCCAGTATCTTTAGAATGGCTAAAGGAAATTCTAAAGAGAAATAACGATTATAGTTATCCATATACTTACACTAGAGAAGCTCAGAATATCAAGAATGCAGCCAGAATAAGAAAAATGTAACATTATATGGGTAACTATCACAGGCTATTTTCCTCTTAAGTTTTTCAAGATATGTTTATTAGCCAAAAGAAAAACTTATGGCATTGTGAGATGAGATTTTCAATATATGTAAATGTAATGCATGACACTATAACATAATGGGAGATTTAAAAGTATCTATATAGTCATAAGATTTCTACATTCCACTTAAAAAGGTAAAATAGTGATTCTAATTAGACTGTGAAACAAAGTATTAGAATCCCTAGACCACTAGAAAAACTATATGAAGAGATATGGTAAAAAATGCAACAAATAAAATAAAATAGTAAAACAAGTTAAAATAGCTCTAAAGAAGGAAGAAAGAAAAAGGAAAAAAAGGGGACAAACAATAAAATGTTAGACCTAAATTCAAACATTAATAATTACATTAACTGTAAGTGATCTAACCATACCAAGGAAAATATAGAGACTATCACAATAGATTTTAAAAAATGTGCACAGAAAATGCTGTTATAAGGAATTCACTTCAAATAACACCTATAGGTAGGCTAAAAGTAAAGGGATAAAGATAAACCATGCAAACACAAACATAAAAAAAGTTAATATAAGACAACACAGACTTAGGAACAAAGAAAATTCTTAGGGTAAAAAGGAATATTACATAATGAGAGGGTCAATTCACAAAAACAATACATCAATTTTAAATGCACCTGTGTCTAACAACAGATTTCAAAACTCATGACAAAAATGAAGGAAAATTAGACAATTATACATGGAGACCTAAACACTTCTTTCTCAATAATCAGTAGAACTAGGTGACAGAAAATCAGCAAAGATACACAAGTAAAAAACACTATCAACCAACTAGACCTAATGGATATTTATAGAACATTCCACCCAGTAACAGTACAATGCATATTCTTTTCAAGTGTACATAAAACACTGACAAAGATATACCATATTTTGGGCCATAAACCTTAACACATGCAAAATAACTGCAATCATACAAGTTATGTCCTCTGATCATAATGGAATTAGACTAGAAATCAACAAAAAAACCCAGAAAATCCTCCAAACATTTGAACAGTAAACGTATCACTTCTAAATAATCCACAGATCAAAGAGAAAGTCTGAAGGAAAATTTTAAAAAAAATACTGAATGGAATGAACTGATAATAAAGCATATTAAAATTTATGGGACAAAGCTAAAACAATAGAAGAATACTTATAGTATTGAGTGTCTATATTAGAAAAGTCTCAATACTCTTAAACTTCCAACTTAAGAAACCAGAGAAAGAAGAGAAAAATAAACCCAAAACAATCGGAAAGAAAATAATAAAGGCAAAGGCAATAATCAACAAAATTGAAAACAAACAAATGATAAAGTACAAGCCATGAAATTAAAACTGAGTTCCATGAAATGATCAATAAAATTTATAAATCTCTAAGACTGATAGAAAAGAAGAAACAAATAATCAGTATCAGGAATGAAAGAGATATTGCCACAGGTCCCATAGATATTAAAGAGGTAATAAGGTATTCCTATAAATAACTGTGTACTAAAATCCAACAACTGTGAATAGATCAATTTATCAAAAACCACAAACTACCAAAATTCATCCAATATGAAACAGATAACTGAATACTCCTATAACTATTAAAGAAGTTGAATTCATAGCTTACAATCTTCTGAAAAAGAAATCTCTAGGGCCAAGATGATTTTACCAGTGAATTCTATAAAATGTTCAAAAAACAATATCAAATTGACATAATATTTTCCAAAGAAAGAAACATTTCCTAAACTGTTTTATAAGACCACCATTACTGCAACATCAAAACCAGAAAAAGGCAGAAACCAGAAGCATACACTTCAGTATCTCTTATGAACACAGGGCAAAAATCCTCAACAAAATACTGGCAAATCAAATCCAGCAATACATAAGAGAACAAGACACCAAAATTAAGTGGGGTTTGTCCTAGGAAAATAAGGCTGATTCAGTATTTGAAAATAAGTCTACATTATGAAACTACAGTAATCAAGACAGGATGGCATTGTAAAAGAACAGACACATAGGTCAACGAAACAGACACACACAGATAAACAGTCATTCCTTGGTATCCATTGGGCATGGGTTCCAGGACCCTTCTAGAATTCCAAAATCCATGGATGCACAAGTCCCTGGTATAAAATGGCATAGTATTTGCATACAACCCAGGCACGTCCTCCAGTATACTTTAAATCATCTTTAGATTACTTATGATAATGAGAACAATGTAAATCCTATGTAAATAGCTGTTATACTGTATTGTGGAGAGAATAAGGACAAGGAGAAGTCTGTACATTTTCAGTAAAGATGCAACCATTCTTTCCTTGTTGTTGAATATATTTTATCTGCAGTTGGTTGAATACATGGATGAGGAACCCATAAATACAAGGGCTAAATGTACACTTTGACAAAGACCTTTGACCAAAAAAGCAAAGGCAATTCAATGGAGAAAGAATAGTATTTTCAACAAATGGCCCTGGAACAATTAGACACCACATGACAAAGAAGCAAATCTGGATATAGACTTTATACCTTTGTCAAAAATGAACTCAAAATGGATCACAGACCTAAATCTAAAGGTAAAATCATAAATTCTCAGAAGATAACACAGGAGAAAATCTAAGCAACCCTAGGTTTAGAGAAGAGTTTTTAGATACAATATGATTCATGAAAGGAAAAAATGAATAAGCTGGACTTTATTAAAAACTTCTTTGCTGAAAATGATACTAAGACTCTGGAAATGAGAGACATGGACTGGGAGAAAATTTATGTAAGACACATGCCTGAAAAAGGACTTGCATCCAAAACATATTGTAAAAAGACTCAAAACTCAAAAATAAAAAGTTAAACAACCCAATTAAAAAATGGGCAAGTCTTAACAGACACTTCACCAAAGAATATATGCAGGTGAGAAATAAGCACAAGGAAAGATATTTAATATAATTTGTCTTCAGGAACTGCAAACTAAAACAATGAGCATGATTACAATGGCTTTTACAATAGCTAAAATCTAAACACTGACAGTAGCAACAACTGCTGGCAAGAACGTGGAGCAAAAAGGATGCTTCATCATTGCTGTTGGGAATGCAAAATGGTACACCTGCTTTGGAAGACTATTTTGCAATTTCTTTCAAAGCTGGAGTCTTACCATGTGATCCAGCAACTGTACACCTAGGTATTTGTTCAACTGATTTGAAAACCCACATCCTCACAAAATCCTTCCTGTGAATGTTTATAGCAGCTTTATTCACACTGCCAAAAGTTGTAAGCAACCAAAAAGCCATTCAACAGGTGAATGGATAAACAACTATGGTACAATGGAATATTATTCAGTGAAAAAAATGAGTTATAAAGCCACAAGAAGACACAGAGAAAGCTAAATATATATTGCTAAGTGAAGGAAGCCAGTATCCCAGGCAGGACCCTGGAATGGAAGAAGGGCACTAAGTAAAAACTCAGACCACCTAAAGGAACATTAATTAACATTTAAGTGCCAACTCTGGTTCATTAACCCTAACATATGTACCACACTAATGTAAGATGTCACTTATAAATGTCATCATCATAAGAATCAGTGGTATAATCTGGAAAATAGGTGTGGAGTATCACAGAACTCTGTACTAACTTTTCAATTTTTCTGTAAGTGTTCTAAAAATAATGCCTATTCAAAATGAACATTATCTAACATATTAATATCCTAGAAAAACACATAATCTATATCAAGGCAGAATAAATATTTAATACAATTCAACATCTATTCACGATAAAAGCTCTCAACAACCTAAGAATAGAAGGTAACATTCTCAATTTGACAACTGTATCTGCAAAAAACCTACAGCTAACATCATATACTTCACTGGGCAAAAAATGACAGATGAGGAAATAGAAGACAATTATTTTAGAAAAGAAGAAATAAACTCTCCCTGTTTGCAGACAACATAATTGTCTATGGGAAAATACCCAGGAAATAACAGAAAAGTCTTAGAACTAATAAGTGAGTTTAGCAAAGTCACTAGATACGAGGTTGTTACATAAAAATCAGTCGCCTTTCTGTATACCACTGATAATGGCTCCAGCCAAAATAAGATGCTTAGATGTAAATCTAACAATTTGTATATAGGCTCTGTGAAAATTTTAAAAATGCTGAAAAAGTAATCAAAAAATGTCTGAATAACTGAGAAGACATATCACGTTCATGGAATCTCAATAGCATAAAATTCTAATTCTTAACAAACTGACCTAAAGATTTATTATTCCAATCAAAAACCCGAGGAGAATTTATTGCACATAGACATGTTGATTCTAAAATTCAGATGAAAGGGCAAAGGATTGAGACCAGACAGCATATTTTACAAGAGACAAAAGAGGTAAGAGAAATCACACTACAGGTTTTAAGACTCATGATACGTAGTAATAATTGTGTATATGGGTAAAGGAATAAACACCCACATTGCTGGAGTATGGATAGAGCTATTGGATGGAGTGAACAAAATAGAAGAGAGATTTCCAAAACGGACCTACTGAAGTACGACCAAATGTTTATTGACAAAGGTCCAAAGGGATTTCAATGAAGAAAGCCTATTAGTTTCAAAAAGTGGTGCTGGAAAACTGGATATCCGTATGCAAATGTGAAACGATGTAAACCTCATGCCTTACTTAAAAAAATTAACTCAAAATATATCATAGATTTAAATGTAAAACATTAAAAAAAAAGAAAATATATGACAAAATCTTCATGACCTATGGTTAGGCACACAGTTGTTAGATATGCCCTCCAAACTATGATTTTAAAAAATGAGATAAACAGAACTTCATTCAAAAGGGAAAAAATTGGTTTGTGAAAAAATCTGGCCCATGAAAGTCAGTGTGAAGAGAATAAAAGACTAGCTACTGACTGGGAGAAAATACTTGGAAATAACAAATCCAACAAGAGTTCTATCCTATCCAGAATAAATAAAGAATTTTCCAAACTCAACAGTTCCAAACCGAAACTCAACAAATCACCTACTTTTTTTAAAAAAGGCAAAATACTTGGATTGACACTTCCCCAAAGAGGACATAAGGATGGGTCAATAAACACATGAAAAGACGGTCCCGTAACTAGCCATCAGGGAAATGCAAATTAAAACAATAATGAGATACCATTACGTATCTATTAGGACGGCCAAAATAAAAAACAGATAAAAGGAGACAGAGCCACACAGTAGTGACACTCAGCAAGAAACAGGAATGAACTGCAGATATATGCAACAACTTGGATGAATCTCGAAGGCATTAACCTGGGGGAAAAAAAGCCAGACTCAAAAGGTTAAATACTGTCTGATTCCATGTATATAACATTCTCAAAAACACAAAGCCGTGGTGATAGAGCTGGAACGGGGGTGGGGACCTGCCGTAGCTGCCAAGGGGCAGCAAGGGGGTGTCCCAGGTGGTGGAACTCCCTTGCACCCTGATTTTCGTGGCGGTTATAGAAACACACGTGTGTTAATGTTCATGGGACTGTATACCCCACAAAAAGACAATCTCACTACATGTTAATTAAAAAAATAAATTAACAAAAAGATGAGGGAAAACATCTCCAAGTTACTTTTTCTTTAATCAAAGGGAGTTTTCTCCCCAAAGCTCAAGACATGAGGGACCGGTACTTCCTGTTTAAAAGGGAATCTAGGTCACATTTTCTGCAAAATCTTTCCCCTCTGTGAGGCCTCACCGCCTGCCATGCTCTCACAGAACCCTGTCACCACAGAGGGCTCCTCCACCAGACTCTGAAAGGACCAGGAACCTGCCTCTCAGGGCTCTATCCCAACACTCAGCCCTGTGGGTGACCAGAGTAGACATCCAGAAAGTGTCTGCTGGGTGAGGCAAGGTGGGTGGTGTCAGCATGGAGCTGGGGACAATCCTTTCCCAGGAGGCCGGAAGACAGTGAAGGGCAGTATCTTCTGTCAACACAACCAAGGCCTACAGATCCCTACCCGGCATCTCCTTCAACCTGGCCAAGAAGAGCCTGATAAACCTTGCGTGCATGACTGGAGATGTGGTGGCCAGGAGCTCCTGTGGCCTGTGGTCCCTGGGGAGGCACGAAACCCTGACGGGGCACACTGAGAGTGAGCAGGAGGAGGGGCCTGCAGCCCCATCGGCTGGCTCTCCGTGGCATGCAGGAAGACCACAGGGCCTGTGTGGCCCAGGTCTCTGCAGACAGCCTTTGTCAGGCCTGTGAGGGCTCAGGCTCAGGTCAGGAACAGGGTTCAGAAGGGGGCAAGGTGCCACCAACTGCTTTAGCATGGTGCCTGGAGGTGCACCCCGCCTCATGAAGCTTGGTCAGCTGTCGGTGGGTGACCTGCAGAAGGAGCAGCCCCTGACACCTGGCTTGTGGCTTGTTCACTCCAAAGGCAGGGACACGATGTCGCACACTTTGCAGGGGGCTGGGCTGCCAGGTTAGTCTGGACGTGCTCTGCATGCCATGGAGTTTGCAGCCAGCTTGCGCACAGCTGCCCAGGCACAGAGGCAGCCTGGTACACACCCATGCCAGCCCCTTCTGATGCCTTGATTAGAAGCCTCGGCAGTGGGGTTCTCTGTGCTTGCCAGGAGCCAGACTAAGTCCCAGCGTTCACTGTCCCCTAACCAAGGCTTCCCTGGGCCTGGGCAACCTGGCCTCTATGAGGACAGGACACCATCCCTGCCTGGTTTTTGGAATGTCTTTGGGGCAAGCTTTCAAACAGGTGCTTGAGGTTGAACAAGCGCAGGCTTTCCTCCCACCCAGCCAGATGAGGTTTCATTCATCACGGAAGCAGGGGCTGTTCTCATCTGTCCTCACCAGGTCATCCCAGGCTGACCAGGCCTGGCCAGCGTGAGCGCTGAGGGGGCCTCCACAAATAAAAACAAACACACCGAGGACGGCCCTCCAGAGCTCCACAGTCAAGCCCACGTGCTCCGGCTGCTTCCACCATCAGGGTGACCATCTGCAGCCAGTTTGGGCGCAATCTCCTCTTTCCTTACGCCTCACACGCTGTTATGTACATGCACATGATGCAGCAGCTACGGAATATAACGTGGTTTAAGTGAAAACAATGGCATTTGTTTCAGCATGTCAGCTGTGACCTCCACGACCCCCCAGTGCACAAGGAAGACACTAACATGGAAGAAGATGGTCACTCCAAAGGTCCAAGAATGCACCTGACCAAGTCAAAACACGGGAATTACACACACGTGCTTGTACCTGAGGACACCAGACTGAGGTATGGGGGGGTGAGTGTGCGGACAATGGACAATGGAGGTGGTGAAATGCAGACAGCTCTGCTGGAACTGTGGGCAGGGTAAGGCCACCATGCCACCAACCAATGCATGGACGCACCCCTGTCCACTGACATCTGCTGCACCCAACTGGGTGGGTCAACGGGGGGCCACAGAGAACATCTCTTGACTCATGAAATTTGACGTATGACAGCATCTGTGGATGAACAAAGCCCCACGTCAGCATTGGTTTCCGATATGCTATGAGATATATTAAAGAAAACGGTGTTGTTTGCCGGCAAGCACCAGCGTGACTCCCCGAGCGAGGTGCCAGAGTGCAAGTGACAGGTGAGTCTGGGTCTTGGATGAGTAGCAGTTTGCTGGGTAGACAGATCAGGAATGACCCACCCACTCCACCCAAAAGCCCACCTTATACCACACACAGAGTGGCCAAGGGGAAGTCAGAGAAGACAGTGATTAGGTGGTAGGATTTCAGAGGCAGGAAGAGGAGGCTCTCAAATGAATCCAGGTACAGCCGTTTTCTACTGTTTACCACCTCTGAGAAGGCTAAACATCAAGTGGCCACCTCCTGGCCCTGAGCACCCGGCTCTGAGCAAGGGCCGCTGCGGTTGTGGGGCACCGGTAAGCGCCCCGGGCCATGCACCAAGGCGGGACTCTGTCCCAGCGCTCCTTCCAGCTCTGCGCAGGGCCCGAAGTCATTTTCCACCAGATGGTGGTTACTGGAGACCTATGCTAAGGCTGAATTCGTGACCTCTGGCCCAGTAACTTTAAAGAAAAAAGGGGGCTTCCTGCTCCTCCCACACAAGGACCTGCCTCACCCAGTAGGCAAGCGACCTCCCAGACGTGACTTGAGAGCAAGTCCTGACACGGAGGTGCAGCTCAGCGCTCCAGCGGACGGCGGGAGGGTGCCACGCTGGGGCAGGTGCCCGGCCATCAGTCCCCTTCGTCCTGCGCTAGCATTTTGGGAGCCAATTTCTACTTCCCCAAACATCACCCCTCTGCAAAGTCTCCCCGGAGCCCCTCTCTGAGTCCTGACATCCACTTTGCAAAGCTGGCATTGTGACTCCCATTTGGAAAGGAGGACAAGGCTCAGAGCCATAGCCTGACCTGCGGGCCGCACAGCTGGCGGGGGCTCTGAGCCACGCTGCTGCTCTCTCAGGCCTGGACGGTGGCCCCAGGCACCCAAATGCCGACACAGGCTTCGGATCATCTCTGTATGGAGCCAGCCCAGCTTCCGAGGCTCTGCTCTGCTCTGCTCTGGGTGAGTCTCTGGATGCATCTCAACTGACTCAGGGCGCAGTCACTGGCCACCTCTGGGAAACGGGCTGCATGGGAAAGCTGAGTGGCAGACAGCAGCCTCAGTGGTGTGAGCGCAGTGCTGACCCCACTCAAAACATCAGTCCCTCCACTGAACACAACGGCAATGGTGAGCTGGGAAGAAAGCCAGTCTCCCTCTCCCCAAAAGGGAGACACTGACGCCTGCACCTTGGAGACGCTGGTAGAAACATCAAGGTTGACCGCAGCACTTGCCATCGCCACCGTGGATCAGCGTCTTGGTGCAAGGGCCACATGCAGTCCCGGCGAGCCTCCCAGCCTCCTTTCCCATGCAGGGGGCCCTTGGGGACAGGCCACAGTCCTCGCAACACACGCACGGCCACTCGATCGCAGGCTCGATTTGAAGGCCAGGACAATAGCATCCTCCCGGGTGTTGCATTCAATGTCACCTTCCAGGGAGAGCTAACTCTTTTCAAAAATAGAGGACTTCTTCAGATGCTACCTACTGGGCTAACTGATAGGGCTTCAACTCCAAGTAGAGATGGCCTGTTATTCTGTGGACTCAACTCATCTGGGTCCAAAACTACTTCTGGTGTGACCAGAGCTGGGGAGGCTGTTTCGGACCATTTTTCAAAAGTCAAATCCATTATTGGGGAAGAAAGTCTGCCAATACAGAGCATTCCAGAGTGCCTGCCATGGTGCTTGGTACTCAGTGGCCAGCCAACAAGCTCCTGGGAAGCTGTACAAGGCGCAGGGGCCAAAGGCATCGAACAGATGCTCCTCAGATGTCTGAGATGTCAGATGCAAGTCTGAGCAACGTTAGGGAAACAGGCAGGGGCACTCTTTTGAAGACGGTAATGTTGGTCTGGAAATTTTGGTAGCTGGGCTTAAAACGAAATGATGACAGTAACTGCCAATTGAGCACTTACTAAGGACCAGGGTCCGTTCAGGCGCTCTTCCCCGTTCAGTCCTCAAGGCCCCGCATGACGCCTGGGCTGCCATCATCCGCTATGCAGTTGAGAAGTCCCCCAGGCCAAGAGGCAGCTGCCTGTCCGAGGTCACCCTGGGGGCTGGTGGCAGGTGGGGCCAGTACTCTCCTGTCCACTGAGGGGACAGGATGTAGGGTTCTGATCTGACCCATGTTGTGTGGGGGGCTCTGACCAGGTTCTGATCTGACCCATGGTATAGAGGGGCTCTGACCCGGTTCTGATCTGACCCATGGTATAGGGGGGCTCTGACCTGGTTCTAATTTGACCCATGGTGTAGGGCAGGCATCCCCAAACTTTTTACACAGGGGGCCAGTTCACTGTCCCTCAGACCGTTGGAGGGCCGCCACATACTGTGCTCCTCTCACTGACCACCAATGAAAGAGGTGCCCCGGCCTGAAGTACGGTGGGGGGCCGGATAAATGGCCTCAGGGGGCCCGCGGTCCGTAGTTTGGGGATGCCTGGTGTAGGGGGTCTCTGACTTGACCCACGGTGTGTGTGTGGGGGCTCTGATCCAGTTCTGATCTGACCCATGGTGTGTGGGGCAGCTCTGACCTGGTTCTGATTTGACCCATGGTGTAGGGGGCTCTGACCTGGTTCTGATCTGACCCATGGTATAGGGGCTCTGACCCAGTTCTGATCTGACCCATGGTGTTGGGGGGGCTCTGACCCGGTTCTGATCTGACCCATGGTATAGGGGGGCTCTGACCTGGTTCTGATCTGACCCATGGTATAGGGGGGCTCTGACCAGGTTCTGACCTGACCCATGGTGTAGGGGGGCTCTGACCAGGTTCTGGCCTGACCCACGGTGTAGGGGGTTTCTGAGCCGGTTCTGATCTGACTGTGGCACAGCGGGGCTCTGACCTGGTTCTGATTTGGCTGATGCTTGTCCCCGCATTGGGGGCAGGTGAACAGGACACACAAAGCTGTGCACCTCCAGCTGCTAACAAGGAAGAGTGAATTCTGCTGTAATTTTTTTTAAATAAAAAAGAGGAACCCACGACACAGTAGGCAATGTGAGTAATATTTTAGAGTAAAAGAAATGGACTTTTTAGAACAGGGATTCTCAAAGTGTGGTCTAGGGATTCCTGAGACCCCTTTAGGGGGTTTGTGAGGTCAGCGTTATCTCCATAGCAATACTAGGATGTTATCTGCCTTTTAGATTCTCATTCTTTTACAAGTGACAGAAGAGTTTTCTAGGGGCTATGTGAGGTGACAACATAGCAGATTAAATGCAGAGGCAGATCTGAGAACCCAGCTGTCTTCCATTGCGGCAGGCATCAAGGCAGTCTATTCTGCAAAATGGACATCAGGACCGCTCCTCTGAAGGGTCTGTCTTGGAAAACAGTTACTTTCATAAGCATATGAGCTATGTTATCCTGCCACGGATTTACTGTTATTTTTAAATAAGTTAATACATTTAAAACGTCCCAGGTTTAATTTCCAATATGGGAAATATGCATAATACAGCTCTCATCATCAAAAGCTCTTTGGGGTCCTCAAGCATCTTAAAGAGGGGTCCAGAAGAATTGAGGTTCTGAAGGGTTAAGCCCACTCTGAGCCCCACCAGGCCTAGCAGGACTCTGTGTCACACATAGGAAGGCTCCAGTAGGCGCCATCTAGTCCTGGGCGCGCCAGAACACAGACTCAGAGCTCACCTGGAGGCTGGATTACGCTACCAGTCCCTGTAAATGGACCTTCCCCCTGGCTGAAGTGTGGGGCACCTGGCGACAGTCTCGCCTAGGAGGCTCGCTCACAGAGGTGGGATGCCACATCCTCAAAGCTCCCCCAGAGGCGTATTTGTACTCACTTTTCCAATACTTAGAGCCTCCTAAACTTATTTAACGAAAGAATTATGCCTAAGACTTTAAGCACAAACTTAAGGAAGCCTACAGAGAAATGATTAAACTGTGACCGTCCTGGTATGAATGTGAATAATTATACATTAACACCCTTTACCATTCAAATAATTGTCATTCAGCTCAAAGCTGAATAACTGACTTCTGAATAGGTGCTAATGGTTTCTGAACAATAGCAGACATGCAGAGAACCGTACTGTAAAACATCAGAGGAAGGCAGGCAAGTGGTCAAATGCGTGAACCTCGCGCAGTCGTGGTATTGCTGAGGTTCAGTACAGAAGGGAGGGAAATCAAATCTGAGGTTTCTGGATCTTTGGAGCACTGGCTTTCTCTGCCTTCCCTTAGAGACGCTCGCAGACACAGGATGCTCCGATCCCTCCCCAGCCTCCTCTGCAGGACAATGGAACACGCTTGCCTCCCACAATCCGACTCACAGGGCACGACCTTGTGATCAAACAATGCGAAGGTGGAAAATCTGATTCTAGATGACACATTATCAACGTAAGAAAACAATGACGTCCCCTCGTCCTGCCCGGAGTCAGCAAGGCCGGCATCAGTTCACGCCTTCCCTTGGTTGGTTTCACTGCAGTTGCTAGCGAGTCTCAGCCCCATGCCATTTCATGCTCAATACGCCAATGGTTGCTAAAAATGCACTGACCTGCCCAGAGAACCTACATATGCAGGCTGCCCCTCTCAGACAGTACAGGAACTCCTGTTTGTTCATCAGAAACATCTAGAAGCTTCTTGCTGGCGTTCAGGAGGGAGGGGAAGTCATGCTGGCTTTACCAGTAAACACTTCGCGCTGCTCTTGCAAGGCTAAATATAAGCTGCTTCCCAAACTGGGGCATTGCCCCGTCCACCCCACTGCCCAAGCCCAGCAGATACCTCATATCAATACCATCTGACTGTGTTTCAGGGAAAGCTGACAAATCTAAGGGGGTGGGTGGGTCTGACTGCTCCCCACCCAGGTGGCTCCTTGAGCCGGTCTGAAGCAGCCCTGAGTTCTGTTCACTAATTTTCCATTGATCATCGTGCTGCTGCTGACATTAGTTAACTTTTGAAGACCAACCCAGCAGAAAGGAGATGGGCCCTAAATTTCTTAATGAATTATTCTTTACCACGGGACACGGATGATGCCACGGAGCAGGCGTATCATGACTGACAGAGCTGTCAGAAGGACGGGCGAAAGGAAACTGGCAAGCTTTAATTTCTCTGCAGAGAAATGAGAGGCTCTTTGGGGATTAATCTCAGTATCAACATTGAGCCTCTGCCTCGGGGCAGCTGAGGAATTCAAAAGGAGCTGTGCCTGGATTTTGAGTGATGGAATGTGGCTCCAATTGCACAGCTGACTTTGGTGTCTCACCTATTCAAATGAGGACAAGGCGTGCAGGTGAGGCTGGCAGCTCCGCAGGACAGGGACATGCAGGTGGCAGTGGGGGAGTGGGAGAGGAAAGCCAAGGTGCTCGCAAAGTCACTCAGGGCAGAGGGGCCAGGCTAGCAGGACAGCGTGACCTGCTGTTCTCCTAGCTGGGACTGGGGTGCAAAGGTGCCTGCCATGGGTAGTGCATAACACCATCAGACAGAGCCCTTGTGTCCCTTTGGCTTTTCACATGAGGCACCAAGTTTGTCCCCTGGAGTCTGTGCTCATCTTGTTACAGAGGCTGAGCTCAGTCTCCCTGTTCACTCAGGTCAGCGAGCTCTGCACCCTCCAGCTCCGTCGGGTCCCTGGCACAGTCTGGCCCCCACCCCTACACAGCCAGTGCCAGCAGCCCCACATCAGAGCTGTCTCCCTTCAATGTGGGGGTTTCTAAGGTCACTCGAGAAAAAGCATGACATCTTCTGTATTTCCAGAATACAGAAGACTCACACAACATGGGGAGAAGACCCAGTGTGGGCATGTTCAGATTTACCAGTTGGTTCATTTGTTTATTAATTTGTCTCTTATTCTCAATATTCTGTGAGCAGCTACCTGGTGCTGACCTTTGTGACAGACACTACAGGGTGATGCTGATGGCACTGGGGCCTGGGGGTGTAGGGGCTGGCACTCAGCAGTTGTCACAAGCAGACGTGCCAAGACCAGGATGCAGAAAGCAGGGGGTGATAGGGCACACAACAGGGACCGTGGTCAGGGAGGCTTCTGGGGAGGTGACACTGTGCTGAGACCTACACACAGGGGTGGTGGGAGGGGCCGATGCCTGCGTTAGGCAGCAGGCTCCAAAGGTCTGGCCTGGAGGCTTCCTCTTCCTGTCTACCAGTTCAGTGTGTCCACTGGATCCTTCAGGGCTGTGGAGAGGACCAGGAGGTCCACTGACAATCACAGACCTCCCAGACTCACCCAAGCTCCAGGTGCAAACCCAGCGTGCACTCAGCATCATGCTGCGGCCAGCCTAGGTTGCATCTTCACGCTTAGGATACGGAGGCCACAGTTTTCAGGATCTTTGCCTCAAATTTGCTTTCAAGGAATAAAAGTCCATTATATTTACTATTTTCCTCCAACATATCATGAAAAACTTCAGCCAGAGAGAGTTAGAAAAATTTTAAAATAAACACCTTTATACGTAACTCAGATTATGTAATTGACATTTTATCCTGTATTTCTTCTGAGCATATATTGCTCTCTCTCTCCATCCCCATCCATTTTATTATTTTTGCTACATTTCAAAAGAAGCTGCAGACATCAGTGTACTCTCTCCAAGTACTTCAACACACATACCATGAAGAGTTCAGTGTCCATTTATGGCTCTTTTTTCCTTTGAGGTGGAATTTACACAGTGACATGTACCACCTGTGGTGGATCATTTGATGAATTTTGACAAATACAGATAAGGGTGTGACCTAAACTGTTAAGATATAAACCATGGCCGTCATGGTCCAGAACATTCCCTCACGCCCCTTCCCAGTTAGTTACTGCTCGCACAACCCCAGCAGCAGTTCCTCTTCTAACTTTTCCCTCTCCAGATTGTTTTTGCCAACCGCAGAGCTCCAATAAACGCAATCAGAGGCATGCTCTTGCTGTGTCCGGCTCCTTAAGCTCAGTAAGACGTCACTGAAACTCATCCACGGGGCCGTGAGCGTCTGTGGGTCATTCCTTTTCAATGCTAAGTGCACAGATAGGAATAGGCTCTACACGAATATCCCTCAGGTAATTTATCTTCTCCTACAGAGGGACATAGGAGCAATTCCCAACTGCGGCAATTGTAAACAAAGCCAACAAAGCTGCCGTGAACACTCCTGTATATGTTTTTGTGGACATAAGTTTTAATTTCTCCTGGACAAATGCCTTAGAGTGGAATTGCTGGGTAATGGGGTAGGGGAACGCTTAGTTTTAGAAGAAGCTGCTAGACCTTTGCAAAGAGGTTGTAATGTTTTATACCCACCAACGTATACTACGGGCGAGGCCGCTGCACGGGCTCCTCAACATTTGGAGGTGTTAGCCTTTCTGAACTCAACCACCCTGGGATATATGTAGACGTCTTTCATCGTGGTTTTAACCTGCACTTCCCTAGTGCCTAGTGAGGCTGAGCACTTTCTCATGAGTTAGTGGCCAATCTGTGTATATGTCTTTGTGAAGAAAATGTGGGTGTCTTTTCCAGTTATTTACTGGGCCATTTGTCCTTTTATTATGGAGTTACAGGAGTCTTCATATACCCTGCTCAGAAGTCCTTTGTCAGATATATGTTTTGCAAAAATTTCTCTCATTCTGTGGCTTGCCATTCATTTTCTTAATGATGTCTTTTAATAAAGTTTATTAATAATCTTTTTTTATTTTGGTGTTATAAGAAATATGTGCCTACCCAAATCAGAAAAACACTCTTCATGTTTTCTTCTAAGGGCTTTAGATTTTCAGCTTCATATTTAGGTATACAATGTAGTTCAAATTAATTTTTGTGTAAGGTGTGAGGTCAAGGCCATGGTAAATCATGTTTTTCTGAAAATGTTTGTCCCTAAGAGCTAAGCTGTAGGGGTGCAAAGACATAACAATGACACAATAGACTCTGGGGACTCGGGGGGATGGATGGGAAGGGGGTGAGGGATAAAAGACTACAAATTAGGTTCACTGTATACTGCTTGGGTGATGGGTGCACCAAAATCTCACAAACCACCATTAAAGAACTTACTATAGCCAAATATCATTTGTTCCCCAGAAACCTAAGGAAATAAATAAATAAATGTCATGAACAAATTTCTAACCATTAAAGTGATCTGAAAATAGAATAGGGAAAAAAAAGAAAATGGATATCCAGTTGCTTAGCACCATTAGTTGACAATACTTTTTTTTTTTTTGATGATGTCTTCCTCTGTCACTCAAGCTGGAGTGCAGTGGTGTGATCTCGGTTCACTGCAGCCTCCGCCTCCTGGGTTCAAGTGATTCACATGCCTTAGCCTCCTGAGTAGTTGGAATTATAGGTATGTGCCACCACGCTAGGCTATTTTTTGTATTTTCAGTAAAGACAGGGTCTTGCTATGTTGGCCAGGCTGGTCTTGAACTCCTGACCTCAAGTGATTTGCCCACTACGGCCTCCCGAAGCGTTGGGATTACAGGCGTGAGCCACCATGCCTGGCCAAGAAGACCTTCCTTTCCTTCTTGATCTACTTTCTCAAAGTGTTTCATTGGTCTTTCTCAAAGATACAAGAAGTGCAAAAATGTTGGTCTCTGTTCTGTTCCAGTGCTCTAAGTTTTGATCCTCATTCCAGTGTCTGGATTACCACAGAGCTGTAGGAAGTCTTGAAACCAGTTAATGTAAGTCCTACAAATTCATTCTTCTTTTTTAAGATTGTTTTCAATATTCTGGGTTCTTTACATTTGAAATAATTTTCCAATCATCTGGTAATTTAAAAGTGTGACCGAACTGAATACAGAGGGCAATTTGTGTAGAGGTGACCTCTGTGCAACACTGGCTTTTCAATAACTAATAAAGATCGTTTTACTTAAGTCTTCTTTAATTTCTTTCAGCCACATTTTTATACTGGTTAGCAGAGAGGCCTTGCATATCTTTTAATAATAATCTTTAATAATGCTAATGTTAAATACATAAAGTAACTTTAATAATTTACTTCTAAATTTCATTATATAAAAATATATTTTATGTTACAATATCCTCAAGCTTCTTAAATTCACCTATTAGTTTTAACAGTTATTTTCAACATTCTTTAAGATATTCTATATAATTATGTGATCTGAAAATAAATAGTTTTACTTATACCTTTCTGTCAATGTATTCCTTTTTTTTTTTTCCTTCCATTTTTACATAGAACTCTTTGATCGTTTTAAATTATTTTTGTCTTGTAGAAATATATACCAGGCTCTGGCTTTTTAAACCAGTCTGCTAATCTATGTCTTTTTATTTGAATCTCAAAACATTTACATTTAATGTAATTATCAATATGATTGAGTTTAAGTCTACCAACTTGTTATTTTTCCCATCTGTTCTTTGTTTCCCCTTTAGCCTGCCTTCTTTTACATGTTTTTTTTTTTCCTTTAAAATAATTAGCATTCTATTTTATCTTTTCTGTTGGCCTATGAGCTGTAGATTCTGGTTATTTTTACTGGTATTCGAGGATTTTTAATATGCATTCTTAATTTATCAAAGTCTGCCCTCAAATAATATTATGCTTGTTCACAATAATGTAAGAAACTTATAACAATATATTTCCATTTCCCCAATCTCATTTTTTGTGCTACTGTCATATATTTTCCTTCTATGTGTATGCAAAATACATCTTTATTAATTTCACCATGAACAGTTAATCATCTTTTAAAGAAAATAATAGAAAATTTTCATATGTGTCCATGTATTTTCTAGTTCTAGTGATGTTTATCTGAAATTTGCTCAACTTATAGTTCCCCAATAGCTGTCTGGTTTCATGTGGTTTACAAATTCATGTATGACTTCATAATCTGCAACAGAATTAACAGACTCCTAATCTGTAGACTTCTGGAATTCTTTCTCTGTATAGTTTCCCTTCTCCCATACTCCACCCACAAATTCCAGCCAGCTGGAGCACTAGGGCACACCTAGCAGAATATTTGTAGCATCATTAGTTTAAAAGGCAAAAACTTCAGAACCCAAATGTCTACTGACAGAAGGAAAGAAAACCAATTATGGTAGATTAATGAGATGGAATTCCACATAGTAGTTACACAGCTACCCATCTCCACAGGATTCAACATACACAAGTCTCATAAAAATGTTGACTCAAAGCAGCCAGTCACAGATAGACATCAGTACTATTCCGGTCATTGAAAATATGAGACGTGAAACGAGGGTAGGAGAAGGCAGTGCTGGGGATGGTCAATTTCTTCATCTGGCTGGCACATGTACGACTCTGCCCTTTATTATAAGTCATACGTCAGTTTTGAATATCCCTTTGTCCAGAGTAAATATTTCATAATAAAAATAATGAAAGCATCAACTTGCCATCAATGTGCTCAATGTTCACTCTGAATGAAACTTTTGAAACTGCTGCTCTTCTCATCTGATAAAACTTGATCACAAACGTATTTATTTACATATTTTTCTTTTTTTCTTCCTGATATTTAAATTTACAACAGGAAAGGGAAAAGGAAAGACCCAAGTATTTGGGGTCCATGCCCTGAATTCTGGGTAGGGGCAGGGAAGGCCCATCCAGTGTTCACTCTCAAGAGAAATCCAGGCTCAGGGACATTAAACAAGACTGTGAAAATAGGCTGACACTTTGTTCATTCATTCATTCATTCATTCATTCACTCATTCATTGTCACAGCACTGGCAGGCACTGCTCTGAGTGCTCAGACAGAAGAATGCTCTCCTGCCCCATTTCAGGAGCCCATGCTGGCAGGGTACAAACGCCCCCCAGCAGAGCACAAACGCCCCCCCCACCCCCAGCAGAGCAGCAGTGAGGACCATGGTTGTGTCGGGCACTGTTTAGCTGGGTGCTCTTTGCCCCTCCATTCCCCTCACTTGCTGCCTTCCCAAGGGTCCATTTTGTCCATAACTGTATCCATAACATATCAGAGAATGCCTCCTCATACTCAGGAAACAGCTATGGTGGACTGAAGGATACAGCAGAGAGCCGGGTGCTATGGGAGGGTTCAGGGAGAGTGACCCAGTGGGTCCCCAAGGCCGTGGGGGCTGTGCTGAGCCAGGAGGGGCTGAGGCTGGCTCCCCAGACCCCAGTGACCCCAGTCCCACCACACTCACCCTCTTGCAGCAGCCTATGCGGGCACACGCTTTGAACCTGCCATCCCACAGTATAGGAGTCCCAGCAAGCAGCCATTCACTGTGGCCTAGAGCTTAATAGTGAGTAGGGAGAAGAAATCACAGGTTTAAAAATGTTCTTTTCCCAGTTACAATATGAATCGGCTCCATTCCTTTCATGTAGAGAGACGACAAAATAAACACTCCTTCTGAACAGCTGTCGGGCTGTTCCAGCCACACTTCCTGTAACTTGTACACACAGCAGGCAAGGGTGGAGGGGCAGGCGTCCTTAGGAGGCTCTGTTGGGTGCAAAGAGCAGCACTTCCTAGTAACGGCCCGATCTTCCCCGAGTTCCAAAAGACCAGGTGGAGTCAGCTGTCCGGACTTGCTGTCACCGGAAGTTTGGAGAAAAGACTCTTTGAAATAAGCAGGAATTTCTTTTGCTGAGTGTTTGGTGGCCTCGTTTTACCCTCATGACATTTTATGCATCGTTCCTACTGTCCTCACTTTACAGAAAGATAATCAGAGGCTTGGAAAGGGTGTTAGGGGCTAAACTGTGTTCTGCCAAAATTGGGCCGTTGAAGCCCGAACTCTTGGTGTTTCAATGGTGTTGGCAGACGGGGTCTCAAGAGGTGATGAAGGTCACATGCGCTGTTCAGGTGGCCCTAATCTGATCTCACTGGTGTTCTCTCAGGAGGGGGAGATTATGACGTAGAGGCACGAGGGATGCACACCAGAGGAGAGGCCATGTGAGGTCACGCAAGGGGACAGCCATTTGCAGAGCCAGCAGGGTGGCCTCAGAAGACACCAACCCTGCCGCTTGGTCCCGGACTTCCAGGCTCCAGAGCTGAGAAAGATTTCTGTTGAGTAAGGCCCCAGCCAGTAGCACCTTGTTGTGGCAGTCTGCGCCGATCAATACAAAGGCTAAGAGTGTTTCCTGAGGTTGCTCCAGCATGCACCGGCAACCACACAGCACATGCCAGCTAATGGGCCCACGTGGTGACAGTATGTCTGGGCAGGCACAGGGTCTGACTCTAGATAGCCCGGGAAGGTGACATGCCTGAGTAGAAGGTGACACACCTGAGTGGGCACATGGACTGGCTCAAGATACCTGATAAGGTGACACTCACTAGGAGAGGGCAAAGGAAGGGTAGGAGGTATGTCTGGCTTCATCCCTCAGATCCCAGAAGACCCTTGCTGTGCCCAGGTCGAAGTGAGAAGGTGAGGGGGTAAGTGACTGATCCATAGCTCCTCAGAGACACTCACTCTCTGATCCGCTGTGCCAACTTGGAGTGAAAAATCGCGCTTTGAAACGGAGGTCAAGCAGGGCCAGGCCTGACCTCATTTCTCCAGGGGCGGGGGCAGGAGGGCGGCCACGATGGCCTGCACTCAGCAGTGCGAGTCTCTAGCTCCCTCGGCTTTGGTTTTCCTCACTATATGATAAGTGGGAGCTGCTGGATTCCACAGGGTTCTGACGCAAGGAGCCGCCTCTCCAGGAGTCCCGCTGCCTTTGCAGGCCGTCACTGCGTTCCAGGTCGGAGCCTAAAGCTCCCTGCGTGCAGTCAGCATATGGAGCAGAAGAGATGATCCCGCCTTGTAGCTCTGGTCGTGTAAATGACATTCATCTTTTATGGGACTAGAAGTCCTGGCCTAAAAACCAAGAGATTATCTCAGAGGCCAAACCAAAGTCAAGTGTCTCCACGTTGGGGCCGTGCTGCGGTCAGCTGGCTAACACAGAAAGACCTTTGTGTGTCTCTCGCAGTGTGTGGGTTGACACCAAAACACCCTGGGGGCAAGGCCAGACTCCATTTCCAAAATCTCCACCAAGGCCAGCCCCGAAGACCATGCAGGAGCTGTGGACCTGTCAACCCTAACACTGATAAGATCAGCTTTTTAAATACAAACTGGGCCGTTAATAATATTTAAATGCATTGCTTTCATACAAATAAACATCATCCCCCCAATGAAATTTTCAAAAAGAATCCTGTTTTCTAGAAAAGGAAGCAGGCATTACTGCTGCTCGCTGTCCCCAGAGAAGTCAGGGTCCCCGGCCAGGTGCGCGGCGTGGAGAGACCTCAGCCGGCTGGCCATGCGTGTGTCTAAGATGCAGAGTGTTCGTACATCAAAAGGTGTTAATGGTTTCAATATTTATCTGCTGCAGGGAAGCACTCTAAAAAGAAGACAGAAAAAAATTCTGCTAATGGCTGTGTCTTTGCCATTAAAATGAAAAGCTTAATGCATCTTATAATCAGAGGACAATTTGCAAATCATTAAGAGAAATGTAAAATTCCATTAAAATACAAATCAAGAGACTCTCCCTGGACTAATAATCTTTTTGATATTATTTTGCATTTCACTATTTCTGTTCCAATACCCAGGTCCCACAAATGATCAGCTACTGAACACGCTATTTACCACAGCCTACTTCTTTAACGAGAGACCGGGAGAAGGATGATCTGCTATTCAGAGCAGGTACTAATGAAGAATTCCATATATTCTGAAATTTAATTAAAACCCCAAAGATTTCAAATTAGATGCAATTTGAAATGCCTGGGGCAGAAATACATGCACTTGCGTGGCAAGGGTATCACACTGAAAGTTGATACCGTAATTGGTCTTGATGTATTTTTGTGTTGCTGGGCTGAAGCACAGAACTCATAACCATATAAAAATTCTCTGTAGATTACCTGCTCATTGAAAATGCCATCACTCAGGTAGGCCTCTACTAAATTACCATGCTACTAAAATGCACAAAGTGATTCGGAGAGCGGAGCGGCACAGCTGGCCGACGCCGCCAATGAGTTATGCATGCGTCAACGTGGCCTTTTTTCTTAGTAAAATATGCTCAGTTGAATATTAAAATATAATTGGCATTCAACCTAAGTAGCTTAAACCATTTTGTTATCTTCTTTTAAACCGATTTGGCTCCTCCACAGTTATTTTCAAGGATGCGATTCACAAACTAATGATACCATCATATTCAGCTAGATTTGTGCTGTTTTACATTTGTCATAAATAGGTGCAGTTTCTACAGCCTTCTAGGGATAGCCTTTAATATGAGCTGCTCTTGAACATCAAAGGCCCAATTCTTGGGGAAAAGCGGGGGAGATGTGCCATTTCTGTTGGTTCTTGCATATTTTATTCTGAAAAGAGGAAGAGATGCGAATTTTCTATGAAAAGTCTATGTCTTGGGCAAGCAGTAAGTCCTTACGTGTCTCCTGAGCTCAGTTGCTAGGTCTTACTAAGACCATCTAAGTAAGGAAAGGCTGAAGAGAAAACCAGGCTATTGGGCAGGTGGGGGATGACGGAGGCCAGTCCAGAAAAGAATGCGCATTTTTTTTTTAAAAAGCAGTCAGTGTGGGCACACACACCCACACGTGGAAGGCTATGGACAGGTCCCTTTTCTTACACAATATGTGTTTGTGCGATGATTAACAACAGTACTCAAGGAAAAAAAAAAGGAGTTGTCATAGTAACAGCTACACTGTCTACGTTTACGCTGGCGGAGAGGGTGGGCTCACCAGAGCCGCTGCTTCCTGGCTGTTCCCAATACTTAACCTTAGTATTTGGAAGGGCAGAGAAAGCCTGATCCCAACTTAACTGAGGCAAGTATTTAAGAGCTTTTGAAAAACGACTTTCTTTTCCTCTGTTTCGTGTTTCAATTTACTTCTTCGGGAGTAACTTCTTGCAGGGAATGAAAATGTGCCGCAGAGCGGGAGACGCCCCAGCTGAGCCTCAGGAAGTCTGCCGTCTGGAGGATGCTCCCATCTCCACGCGGCCTCGGAAGCTATCCCGACGGCCGCACACATCAACGGGAGGGAGGGCTTCCCTCTATGTAAATATTTGCTTTTTCCATCTGACACATGAAACAACATCTGAAGAGGGACAGAGACTCATGAATCTTACATTCCGAGTCACCCTGAACATAAGGATTGCAGGCAAAAACCATGTGTGTGAAAGCATTTACACTGTGATCCTTTTTACACTTTTGGCTCCTGCAATAGTTTTTTGCCATTACCACTATTAATTTTATACCAATATTTACATATTTAATGTATTGATAACAGTACGGTTATTTGTACATGTTATTCAAATATCATTTTCTCTATACACACAGGTAGGAGAGATAATTCCACTTATTATTGCTAGAATTATTTCAGAATGCACTGACATTACCTGTTAAATATGAATGCATATTTTACGACAACAAAATAGATTAAGGTAAACATTTTCTTTTGGAGCAGCACATGCCCGGCTAATGACTACGGTGGAAATAGAAATTTAAAAACATGTAAGTGAAAAATGAGTTTTTTACTTTAAAACACAGAAAATTCCTATTTTTCAAAGCCCATTTAAAATAAAAAATTATTAAAGAAAGCAATAATGCAATTTCATTTCCTCATGACAGAAACCTGGTTACCTCTACTTTTTGAGAAGTCTGTTCAAGGCCAACGTCAGAACACTGCCGACAATCCTTCCAAAGGCATTCACATGATTAACGTGACTTAATTTTTAATAGAAGCCATCACTGATATACTGTTTAATTACTTCACCAAAGTTATATTTTAATGTGAATATTTTCCCACAGAAGTAGCACTCGTAATAATTTTAAATATTGCAAGTCTTATTTATTGTAATAGAGACCCTAGTTATGTCCAACAGGGTTGAAAGCAGCTGACTCTCAGTCAGGTGCGGTGGCTCACACCTGTGATCCCAGTACTTTGGGAGGTGGAGGCGGGTGGATCACCCGAGGTCAGGAGTTCAAGACCAGCCTGGCCAACATGGTGAAACCCCGTCTCTACTAAAAATACAAAAAATTAGCTGAGCATGGTGGTGGGTGCCTGTAATCCCAGCTACTTGGGAGGCTGAGGCAGGAGAATGGCTTGAACCCGGGAGGTGGAGGTGGCAGCAAGCTGAGATCGCCCCACTGCACTCCAGCCTGGGTGAGAGAGTGAGACTCCATCTTAAAACAAAACAAAACAACAAAAAAAAAGAAAGTGGCTGACTTTCAAACAGTCCTGTTGGTTACCTCTCAGGCTTAGTAAATACTCTGTGTGGCCCCAGCAGCCGTGAGTGAAGGCTGCTTCCTTTCACCCTGACTCATGGAAACCTCAGGAAACTAAGGACCGGACCACCTCTTACATTCAGAATGAAACTCTCACCCAACTATGCTTCTGTTCCAGGCACTGCGGAATTGCTGGTTAGTCAGAGAGCTCTTGGCACATAGACACCCTGAATTCCCTGGGATTCAGCAGGCTGTGGTTCTGTTCCAACCACTGCCAGCAGATCAGGAGCCAAGCCTCCTTTCCTAGGAGAAGAGGGACATTTCCTCAACAGCAAAACACTCCTTCAAGGGGCACAGTTTTTAAGTCTCAAACAAAAACAGTTATTAAATGAGGAATGTCAGGCTTAGTATAGAGTAAAGCACACAGCAAAAACATTCATAAGAGCTGCATCCGTTTTGATAAATTCCTTTAGAACGATATTTCTCAGAAACAGGGCATGTGCGTGTGTCTGCCCATGCAAAGGTTTTAGTGTATGCTGGAGAGGGGTAAGAAGCATATAAATTTGCAGGTAGAATATTATGAATGAGATTTCTGGAGGATTCTGATACATACTCTCTCCAACCCCACTTGGATGAATTACAATCTAAGAGTCACTTGAAAAAGGGACTTGCTTGAGTAAGTCACAGTTGAAACCTTAGAAACTATCTCCTGGCCCAAGATGCTGTTCACAGTATAAAGAAAAAGAAAGTTCTCATGACAACTGCTAGGTAGGAAACTTCATAATAAAACATGAAACAATGAACTAAGACACAATCTGAACCTCAGGTTCTTTGGTCCATGAAATTCACCAACATGCCAGAGTGTAGCTGGTCAGTCCAGCTCAGGAGCTGAGAGTGAAGTGCTCCGCTGTTACTAGGCTGGCCTGGCCAGACAGTACACGGGGCAGTCCAAGCAGGCGGA
Organism: Saimiri boliviensis; assembly: GCF_048565385.1. Classification (NCBI taxonomy): domain Eukaryota; kingdom Metazoa; phylum Chordata; class Mammalia; order Primates; family Cebidae; genus Saimiri; species Saimiri boliviensis. Next base: position 113,693,314 of record NC_133460.1, on the reverse strand, counting down.
GCCCGGGCAAACCAGGAGAGCTTGGGGTGCCTCGGGGCTCTGTGGCCATGCCCTGCTGAAATGAGGCTTTTAGATGCTGGGGGCTGGGAGCCCCCAATCTAGAGCAGCCTTCAACAACATTCTGGATTATCTGACATTCTTGTTCTGCTGAGGGGCTGGAGGTGATGTAGCTATAAACATGAGCCAGGATGGGTGACGGGAGCCCACACGCTGGGAAGGGAACTGCATCAGTGGGGGCTTGCCATGAAAGCCAGGCTGTGTGCTGGCAGGTGAGACCCCAGGAACTAGTGGCACGCGCCTCCAGGCAGCTCTGAAAGGGAAGGCCATAGGTGGGTATCTGGTCTTCTACACCCACAAGCAGATGGGTTCTTTGGGGGCAGGGCTGGTATAAGTAAATGTCCCCAGAGCAGCAGACCCCTCATCACCTGTCCCCGCCGGTGCTCCCTCTACCCTTGTTTTATACACACCCTTTACTTTCACTGATCCCTGGCCTATTTTGCTTTTAAACATTCCAGTTTCTCTCTGTGTGTCACGTTTCTGGATCACAGAAATGCACTGGGCTTTCCTCTCCGTGGCAGAAAGGACGAGTGTTTCTGGTGGTGGCCCCTGGTACTCACTGCAGACATCTACAATCCTACTGGCCACCTGGAAATCTGTGGGCTTGCCACCCGCTCTCAGCTGTGGACTGGGTCTTCTTTTCACCTTTCCCGGTGAAGGTTCCAGAAGGCCATAGACTTTCATTTCCACATTTGCTGTCCCAGAAAAAGAACATAACAGCTCTAAGGCTGAAAGGATGACATTTTCACCAGCTGTTTCTTTCCACTTAAGTGCAGTGTCGCTAGCCTCTTCTAATCAATAAACGGGCATCGGAAGAAGGTTTACAAACCTTCCACCAGGTAATAATATCTCAGCAAGGTCAACCGTATTTATGAGCCCTCGTTCCAAATCAAGGAGAACAGTGCTGGCTACCCAGAGGCAGCTGCAAATGCAGCTCCTACTTTATTCTCTTCTCTTTCAATTGGTTATTGTTTTTTTGAAGTTCACAGAAAGTACTGATACAAAGTGCCTGAAAGGACAAAGCCTGCGTGCTGCCGTGATCTGTGTGGAAGCCACGAGAAAACGTGCGCTCTCAGCTGCAGCGCCTCTGCAGAAAAACTCAGGCTGGATCACACCTTACGAGGCACAGTTTAAGAACACCAAAACGGGCCCTAGGCCCTTCGGGTGAGGAACACTAACGTGCCTCTTTCCAGGGAAACTGCCTGTTTGGGTGCCCGTCACGGGTGGGCTTTCGCCCGGATGTGAGAAGGCAGCAGAATGGGGTTGTGGGGGCTGGATGAGCCTTTGCTTGGCTCTTCAAGAAGGATTTCTAACCTTACAGGGCTGGCTCCGGTGAGGACCCAGGTAACGCTGCTCCCCTCCTCTCCTCCCCTCCCTCACCATCCTCTCCTGGGACGTGCGCCTTCCAGGACTCCTGCGGTCCCTGCTGGAAGCACCAGCAGAGAGGGACCATCTTCCAGGGCACGGTGGGAACATGGTGAACTTACCCTGAAGGGTCTTTCCCTTAACTCTGGGGCAGGGCTTCTGCTAGAGGCTCTTTTGAAATGAGGAGTTCAATGGAGACACAAAAATACAAAACTATGAATCTTTTCTGAGACTCTGTAATAGAAGTTAAATAGAAGTTACAGAAACTTACTTCTAACAGCAGGTATGAAAAAATGGAGATTTTACTGCTGTCATGCAACTGGATTTCATAGCTGTAAGCCAATAGCTGTGACGAAGGAATTATTAAAGTGTTAAATATTTCATTTAAAAGGGAACATTGCAGTCACTTTACAAAGAAAACTCAGAACCTGTCTGTTGAAAGCCCTCATCTGTGAGAAGGCCAGGTTTCCCGCAGCCTCGCGCGGGCAGCCCCAAGCCTGGTCCCACCATGGCAGGAGCAGAAAGGCCCGGCCACAGGCCCTCCCTCCGCAGCCTGGGGTGAGCCACACCTGCTGGCCAGGTCTGGGTGGGTGGCAGGGCTCAGGGACCGGAGGACGCGTCCACACGAGTTCTGGATCTCAAAGTCCATCCTCGCTTTCTGCAGGTCTGCTTTTCTTGAACTCATTATAAAAAGCAGCTTTTGGCAAACTAGGGTAGAGAGAATTTCTTGTTCTAACTGAGTCGGCTGCTGACCTCTACAGCTTCTCCAGGAGGCTTACCAAATAAAGAAGCGAAACATTTTCATAAACAAACACTAAGAAATCAGGGAGTGTTCAAAGTTTAACTGATATTTCACTATAAAAGAAAAAGGTAAGAATGTATTTCAAAAATAATAGCTTCATTAAGTATTTCTTGAGGAAAAATGAATGGGAAATAAATACAAAGCTGACCCTCGCGAGAGGCTTATGGGGGAAAGCGACCTCCCTGAAAAGCCGCGCTGCGTGACAAGATGCGAGGTCTCGGTCACGGAGTAGCCAGCAAATGGATTTTGTTGATACTTTAAAGAACATCAGAAAAGCAAACCAAAAAAGCCAAAAAACCCAAAACCAAGACAACTTTGATTAATTTTATTTTAGGAAATGAGCTAAAACAAGACTCGAATGAGAAATCAGAATACACTTCATTGGACAGCTCAGCTCTCCCCCTCATCCCTTCAACAGGACCATGAGGCTTCCTTCCAGAGCTGCGGGGCCTCCCACTGGGAAATCCTACCTGTCCTGACCTCACAATGAGGCAGCCCCGGGGACCTCCAGACACCTGGTCGGAAAAGGCAGCTTCACTGTCCCTTGGCAGACATGCCCCGACGGCCGCCTAGTTACCCACCTGTCTTTCTGTCTTTGGAAATTCCCCAAGGTAAGAAGTTGAACCATCTGAAATTTTTAGTATTTGATTAAGTTTTAACCTCAAAAATAGCAATTTCATATGGTTCAACATAATGCATATTTTTGTGGTTAGCTTTAAAAAAAAAATCACGAACAGCACGTTCATTGCAGAGAGAAATCCTGGAAAGGCGAGGTGGTCCCGCGAAGAGGCGGTGTGCAGGAGAGAGGGTCTTTGTGTGGCAGGACAGGCCTGGGGATGGGGTGAGAGCTTGGTACTGTGCAGCCAGAATTTTGACAAGCCGGGGCTACAGAAAGAAAGGGTCAATGTGTTGGAAACTCAAGGTTGAGCTCAAATACAATCTCATTTTACAGAACAGGTTGAAACAGATAAACCTGGTCTAAATCTCAGAAGTGAGAATATGGTAAAAAATGATATGCAAAAGCATGTTAAACATATACAAAAATTAAAATGCACAGAAAAGGGAACTGGCCAAGGAAACATTCACTCCACGTTACAATGGACCTGTTCCTCTCAGTCTGCAAAGCAACTTGATTTCTATGACTCTACAGCTTCCACAGGGCTCTGAGATGTTGGAGGACTTTTCCCCTAAAGACCTATCCCCTCACTGTTGATTTCACTGGTGTTATGAGATACAAACTGGACAGAGAGCAAACCAAACTCGTCCGGACAGAAAGGAGCATATCCACATCTGGGAGAACCAATTAACTCCCTGTTAGCGACCATCCACCACCCACCTCCCCTTCTTCCAACAGTAAAGTCTGCACACCTGGCCCCCGCCCAGAAGTCAATGATTGAGCTAGATGTTAAAGGCCTGGCTTGCACATGCCGTGGTGGGGAATCGCAGCCCCCACCCCAACCACTAACCATTGCAGGCAGACCTGGCGCAGGGGACTCCAGCCCCCACCCCAGAGAGAAGACCCCAGAGCTCAGCACCCTGGCCCTGCAGCCAACCTGAGTTCCCGGAACACCAAGAGAGAAGGATGTGAGAGGCTGTCACACTCCCATCCCAAAACTTTGCTGGAGTGGACCTCATTCCAGCTGGAGGTACCCACCGCAGTGAAGGGCTTTCCAAGAGGGGCGGGGCTATGGGGTAGCCAGACAGCCTTTCCTAGTATCCTGGTGGCTACCTTGAGGTCTTCTTAGTCACCAAGACCTATCGTGACCTGCCAGCCCAGGAAGCAGCCTGGCCTGGTGTGGGCTGAAAGTCAGGGAGGCAGGGGTAAGCATAGCCAATCCCAACTCTGTTTAAGCAGTAGGGGCTTGACCGAGGAGACCCAGGTGTGCGTCTGTCCTCGGGTCTAGGAGCAGCAAACACTACCATGGGCAGAAGTAAGGGCGGAGAGGCTCATCGGGGCTCAGTGCTTGCAGGGGTGGTTTAGAGACTGTCTGATTACTCCGAGCGACACCCTCCTTGCTGGCCGCCCCTGTCCCGGAGCACCTGTCACAGCGGCAGAGGCCTCCTCCTGCGGTTCTTCCTGGCCTGCCTGCACGCACATCGCTCTCTGGAGCCTGGTAAGATCAGGCCAGCAGGGTCTAGCTCTATAGCCAGGACCACCATATGACCTGGAGAAAACTCATGATTTTCAGGCAACTTTTGCCTTTAAGTTATTCATGAAGTTACACAACAAACCTTAGGTGATTTTCAGGAGTTTGCAGGCTCATTCTCCCAGCCTCTATCCGATTACGCAGAAACCTCCTGGCCTGTTTCTATCGGGGAACTTTTCTGTTCTGAGCGCCTATGCTGCAGCTCAGGTTTAAGGAGGAAAAAGCCTACTGGGCGTTCTGCAGCCTTGCTCCTCCTGGCAGGCGAACCCCCAAACGGAGATCGTATAGAGAAGAGTTCCCCACTCTAAGATCCTCAAGCCCAACTTTAATAAACAAAACCAATCTCTGACTTCCTTGCGCACACAGCAACAGCCTGCTGTGCCCGGCCTGTCACGTGCACAGGAAGCAGGTCCCCCACACTGTCTGCTTGGCTCACTGGCTTGCAGTGCTGGGGAGAGGTGGGTCCCTAGCAGGCAGCGGCCCAGAAGGCTTTGGCAGTGCCTTTGTCCTGGCAGTGACCCACTGGTGGGCACAGATGACGAGAGGCTTCTTAGATGTCTGTGGCTCCATGTAAAGGCCCACCCACTCTAGCCTCCCACTCGCTCATCCCAGAGACCCCCACTGAACCCTTCTGGAGACAGTTCTATATGATTCAGAGTACAGCACAGTGCCTGGTTCATCACAGCTGTATGGTTTCAGTTCATCATGCACAAAACATGCTCATGGCTTCATCTGTTTGCCTGTCTGACCTCGTTAGGGAACTCAGGTATTAGCTCAACCTTCAGGGGTTTCTCTACCTGCTTCCCCTGAAAACTTTCCTCTGTTTTCAAGTTCGTTTTGTGCTGAGCAGCACAGCAGCAATTAGAATACCATTAAACGTACCCAGCAAAGACCATTTGAAATTCACAATTGCTTTAAATTCACCACATCTAAAACCTCAAGGTAATTTTCCCCTTTAAGGATATATATGGGTATAACTGCATATAGACATCATCTATGAACATACATTCATTTATACAAAAACGATTATGAAAATATCACTATGCAAAATAAATTTCTGGTATGTGTCTACAATGATTTCAGTTGCTGTAATTAATTTATGCATTGAGCAGAGTCAAACAAAAGCTTTAAAAGAAATACCTGGGAAATGTTTTTAGGTTATCACAAGCCGTAAGCAGGCTACATACAGGTAAGTTCTCAAGCCATCTCTTAAAAAAGAATATATCTAATTGTGCTTTGAGAAATTAAAAGTAAAACTCATCCAAGGGGATCCAAGGCTGCGACCTGCTTTGATGTAAGTGTCACCAACTGAGTGCATGGAGGTGGCTGAGTGTCCACGCACAAGTCTCATTTTCTGTGCTGTTGGCAAGCAGATACTCTTAGCTCACAGTAACCTTATTGAAAAATTTACTGCCATTCAGATGTGTGCCTATTTAAACCTTTCAGCCAGTGAGAGTCAAGAGTCGATCTGCATGCATCATTTTTATGGCCTTGCCAAGAATTATGCAACCCTGTGCCAAAACTAACACCGCGCTGAAGCGGGTGGAGGCGGCGAAGCCCGGTGCCTCCGCCTCGGCCACATGCTGTCTCTGCTCAGCTGATGTAAAAATACCGAGCTGGTACACTCAATAAAGTGAGCTGTGATGTCAGTGACTGTTAAGAAGTCAAGCTCCCCAAAGGACACATCGCGGATGGCTTAGTCACCGACCTTGCTGGAAAACGGGGTGGTGAAGAGCCGGCACGGGGAGCTCCTCGATGGCCTCGGGCTGCTGGAAGTAGGCGTTCAGCCAGGCTGCGCACTGCTTCAGGGGCTCGGGACCGCTGGGAACGTCAGCAGGGGCTGGGGCCTCCACGGCACTGCAAAAGTGAGAACAGGGGCTCAGTAAACCTCCGGGCCCTGCCTCCACACGTCGCAAAAGCAAACGCCTACTGCCTCTAAACGGTCAAGCACCCGTGGCTGCTTCACGGGCACGCGTGTCTCAACCATCCGCGCTGCAGAAAGGAGGACTGGTGAGAAGGGGACGCGCCGAGGCCCTGAACCCCCGCTCGACCTTCGGCCTCCAGGACGTGCGCTCTGAGAGCCTGCGTCACAGCTTAAGGCAGCCCGAGTGACAGCGTCCCTTTGTAAGACTCACAGACGGCACGGCTGCACCTAAATATCAAGCACTATCGAAAAGATTTTCCGGAACCATCAACTGTTCTAAGACTGCACCACAGCCCACCCCAGCCCAGCACCGAAAGGCCATATCCACACGTCCTGCCTCCTCCATGGCTGCGCTGTGTTCAGAGGATTCCTCAGGGCTCGCTTTCCGTCCCGATTCCCACGCTCCCGAGGGTCTAGCCTGTGTTTCCTTTGCTGGTGAGTCTGTCCTTTCAGGCACAGCCCTGTGCCTCACATGCCTGAGTTTACTCAGTTCTTTCTCAAATCTTCCTGGTGGCATTTTTTTTTTTTTTTTTTTTTTTTTTTTGACAGAGTTTTGCTCTTGTTGGCCAGGCTGGAGTGCAATGGCATGATCTTTGCTCACTGCAACCTCCATCTCCTGGGTTCAAGCGATTCTCCTGCCTCAGCCTACCAAGTAGCTGGGATTACAGGCATGTGCCACCATGCCTGGCTAACTTTGTATTTTTAGTAGAGATGGGGTTTCACCACATTAGCCAGGCTGGTCTTGAACTCCTGACCTCAGGTGATCTACCCGCCTTGGCCTCCCACAGTGCTAGGATGATGGGGGTGAGGCTGTGGCCCTCCTGGCTCTTTCTGGCTGCTCTCCTCCTTTCTGTCTCCTGCAGTTTGAACCTGTGCCTCTTGGAGTCACTTCAGACTGTTATGTAGCTGCTTCTGCTTGGGGTGCTCATTCTTCTGTGGCTTCCATCTGGTGGCCCCTCATGGAAAGGATTCATCATCTCCAGGAGGGGTGGATTTTCTGGGGTCCTGTTCCAGGGATGGAGGACGTAGCCCTGACAGGGAGGCTTGCCCCCGCCACCTGGGCTGAGGAGTGCAGGACACATCCCAGTGTTATTTCCTGTGCTGTGGACCCCTACTGTGAAGCCCTGGTGCTGGGTCTGATTTCTCCAGACGACTCTCCTCTTTCCCTGACTCTCAAGGTCCCAGACACATGGCAGGCTTCCCTGGGACTTCCCAGGCTTGGAGGGCGGAATTTTTCTAGTTTCCTTTCACAGACAATGCTGCTCCTCAGGCTTCTGTGAAAAGGTGGAACAAGTCCCTGCACTCCACAGCTCCCGCAGGCCCTTCACCCACCTTCTTGGGCTCCCTTGGAGGACTGCACTGCGATCTACAGAACGCCTCTCCTTGACACACATATGCTGCCCCAGGACGGTCCAAATAAAGACTGCATTTGCCTGCAAGTGCAGCCCTGCACAGGAGGTGATGTAGCCAGAGCACCATCCCAGACTGTGTCCACACAAGGCATGGGTGGCCGGTGGGGCAGGTCCATGGAAAGGACGCAACAGAGCCATCCTGGGTGTAGAACAAACAGTGTGAACACAGACAGTGTGAACATGGATGTAGAGTGAACACAGACAGTGTGAACATGGATGCAGAGTGAATACAGAGTGTGAACATGGATGCAGAGTGAACACAGTGTGAACATGGATGCAGAGTGAACACAGTATGAACACGGATGCAGTGTGAAGACAGTGTGAACACAGAGTGAACACAGACGCAGAGTGAACACAGATGGTGTGAACATGGATGCAATGTGAACATAGTATGAACATGGATGCAGTGTGAACACAGTATGAACACGGATGTAGTGTGAAGACAGTGTGAACACAGGTGCAAAGTAAAAAGATGCAGTGTGAACACATGCAGTGTGAACACAGATGCAGAGTGAACACAATGTGAACACAGATGCAGAGTGAACACAGTGTGAACACAGATGCAGTGTGAACACAGTGTGAACACAGATGCAGAATGAACACAGTGTGAACACAGATGCAGAGTGAACACAGTGTGAACACAGATGCAGAGTGAACACAGAGTGTGAACATGGATGCAGAGTGAACACAGTGTGAACATGGATGCAGAGTGAACACAGTATGAACACGGATGCAGTGTGAAGACTGTGAAGACAGTGTGAACACAGAGTGAACACAGATGCAGAGTGAACACAGATGGTGTGAACATGGATGCAATGTGAACACAGTATGAACATGGATGCAGTGTGAACACAGTATGAACACAGATGTAGTGTGAAGACAGTGTGAACACAGGCGCAAAGTGAAAAGATGCAGTGTGGAAACATGCAGTGTGAACACAGATGCAGAGTGAACACAATGTGAACACAGATGCAGAGTGAACACAGTGTGAACACAGATGCAGAGTGAACACATGTAGTGTGAACACAGATGCAGAGTGAAGACATGCAGTGTAAACACAGATGCAGAGTGAACACAATGTGAACACAGATGCAGAGTGAACACAATGTGAACACAGATGCAGAGTGAACACATGCAGTGTGAACACAGATGCAGAGTGAACACATGCAGTGTAAACACAGATGCAGAGTGAACACAATGTGAACACAGATGCAGAGTGAACACAATGTGAACACAGATGCAGAATGAATACATGCAGTGTTAACACAATGTGAACACAGATGCAGAGTGAACAATGTGAACACAGATGCAGAGTGAACACAGTGTGAACACAGATGCAGAGTGAACACATGTAGTGTGAACACAGATGCAGAGTGAACATATGCAGTGTGAACACAGATGCAGTGTGAACACAGATGCAGTGTGAACACAGATGCAGAGTGAACACATGTAGTGTGAACACATGCAGAGTGAACACATGTAGTGTGAACACAGATGCAGAGTGAACACATGTAGTGTGAACACAGATGCAGAGTGAAGGCCTGGGGAACCGAGACTCACAGGAAGGTGGGCAAGGGCTGCGCATGTCAGAACGGGAAGGGCCACTTCGTCCCATAGTGTGACTGGTGGGAGTGGGGGCCCCTGGCCAAAAGCCAGAAGGCACCACAGCTGCCCCCAAGCAAGGCTGCAGCAGTAAGAACATGGCCATGGTGTGGGGAAGATCTGGGGGTGAACCACGAAGCTGGGGTCCAGGATGACTCTTGGTTCCAACCCCAGCCCTGTGCAGATGGGGCTGTCACCCTGACCCCGTGTAGGTTCGGCCTTGTGAGGATGGGGACCTGTCAGCCTAGCCCCGTGTGGATGGGCCTGTTGTCATCGCTGGTGTCCAGGAGGACCACAGCCCCAGCGCCACAAAGTCCAGCATTTCTCTTTGTATTGGAGTTGGAGGCTGTTTTAGGAAAGGTGGTCACGACTTCAAACACCTTCACACAAACAGCTCAAATCACCTCCGGAGCGATTAGTTCTCACTTTTCCTGTGAGGTACAAACCAAGCTTGCACAGATGTGAATAAAGTCACAAGTACATAATGAGGCAAGAGATAAAAGGAAGCTGAACGCCTTCCTGATAGTTAAAAAGGTTTACTCTCTTACACAGCGGAAGCGGAAATAAAAGATAACTACCACTTACATGTCTAGTTAAACACACACAGCCTTTTGCGTACTGGGTTTGTGTTAAAGATGTACAAATTACTTCGGCTTAAAGTGTCCCACGGGCGGAAATACCCTGGCACTTCCACTCCGAAAAGAAAGCAGCGCCGCGGCGGCAGGAACCCCTTCTGCCTTCCACCCGCGATACTCACATTTTAACAAGAGACCACAACGGCGAAGCTGGGTACAGTTCTGGAGCTTCCGCCTGAGTCAATGCCTGTGGTGGCATTTCCATTTCCCCAGAACAAAGCAGACATGCCCAGGGGCACACACGGTCGTGGGCCTGTGCCTGCGACATCTACAGTGCGTGGTGACAAGCCCAGGGGGCAGCGGCGGGCCACTACGGGGATGCTAAGGAGAACTACACCCGGGCTGTTACTCTCGCGAGCCGCTGTGCCTGCCTCCCATCGCTGGGGGGAAGCTGGGGACAGACCCAGTGCAGGGTGTGTCCAGGGTCACTTCGCTTTGAGGTCCTGCAGGTGCCGAAATGTGCACGTCATCTGACAGCAGTTGGCCATGGAAGACCTCGGGCCAGGTCTCACACACTGTCCTGTGCTGGAGGCTGGGTCTCTGGGCTGGAGCATTTTGTGGGTGTAAAAGTCTCTACCGAGATCCTCAGCTCTTTCTAAAAATAGAGCTCTTTGGGTGAGAGGCACCCAGGGCCCCGTGCCCTGATTTTCACGATGGAGCAGGAAGGTGGTCGGAGGTTTCCAAGCACAGGAATACTAACGGCTTTAAGGAAGGAGCCAGAGATTGAAGGGAGAAAGAAGGAAGCTCACCAGGATGACCGGCAGCCATGGACAACTGAGCCCAGCCGGGCCAGCAAAGTCGGCTGATTCGTGGACACTGCGCCCAGAAACAACAGGCCCTCGCTTTCTTCAAGCTGCCACCCCAGCCAGATCCCTGCCCGAGGGAACTCACGCAGACAGGGCCCTCGTTCAGCCCAGTGCCCTGAATACACAGGCTGAGGTCCCGTAGCCCAAGTCCCTGCCTGGAAACCCTGCGGGCCCCGTCAGGGATGCCTGGGGGAAGCTGGGCTCTCTCCGCAGGCAGAGAACGGGCCTGCTGAGCAGGACAAGAAGATGGCCTCTCGCAGAGTTTCCTTGGGGGATGGAAGTGCTATCTTCTCACTGCCCCCATTTGAGGTCTGACCATGGAAGGAACTTCTGCGTGGCTGGAGTATTACGCAATTCCAGAGACACACCTCTATCCTTGCTCTGCTACTTGCTAACCAAATAAACAGTGTACTGGTGATACTGAAGAAGAAAGATGGAGAAATACGTCATGCGCTTTGCTGTCCAGCTCTCCGGGGGAGGCAGCAAAACAGAGGGGTGGAAGTGGTGTGCAGTGAGGGTTGGCTCCGGCTCCCTCCTGAGTGACACAGAGCCGGCTGCTGTCGGCCGCCACTGCCCAGACAGGAAGAGCAAGCATGATGGGGTCCATGGGCCCCGACCGTCAACCAGGGAAACAAGACCCCTGACCAAGCCACCTGCGCCTGCCACTTTCTGCAGCAGGAGCTGAGCCAGTGTCTCCTGCAGGGTTCGAGGGATGGCATAGGAAGGGGCTAAGGTGCTGGGTGAGGGTCTTGTCTCCTGCACCAGCTCTGGCTGGCATCATGAGCTGATGTCCATGGTGGCATGTGGGGCTGCACGATTTGGGCTCCCAAGCAAAGGTGCTCCCCTGGAGAGGATGGGTGGAGCACAGGGGTTGCCATTTCAGTGGTGGGCGAGTTGCAGGGCTCCAGGGCGAGACTGGGACATTGGATTGGTTGGCAAGGCGAGCACCTCAAGGCCAGGGTGCTTCAGGACTGCCTCAACATCTTCAGGACTAGTGGGGTCTGGCCGGCCATCACATCCGCGATGGGGTTTCTCAGGGAAGCGCATGTGCACCGTGGGAGAGGGGGCATTCTACCACGAGAACTGGGAGCATCTGTGCCCCCCAGCAACTGCTCCAAGTCCAGAGTTTGGAGGCCTTCCTCAGCACCTCTGAGCAGAACGGGGTACGCGCCGCACTCCCGGAGTCTGCCCACGCGGGCCTCCTTCTCTTATGCTGCTGAGGTAACTGAAATGTGAGCTGGGCTTCCTAGCATTTCCCACTCTTAAAAGGATATTTGAAGAATTTTTATAGTAGTAAAATTCATCTTAAATTGATTTTTTATGCTTGTGCTAAAGATCTCAACCTCTGATTTACTCTGTAGTTCTCCTTTTTAACTCTTTCTCTATTGGCATTAGATAACTATTCATGGGTGAAATGTAATTAAACAGCTTTGATTCTGAAGCAAGGATTTATGATACTACATTTAAAATGAATGGCATTAAACACACACATAAAACCAGATTTTTAAAGCCATGACACAAATTTCCATTTCTACAGTAAAATGAAATTTATTCTCCCGCCCTGCCCTCTCCTCCACCCCGCCGCGCTCGTCCCTGGAAGAGCTGGGGGTGACGGCCTCTCTCACGGCGGCGCTTATCACGGGGGAGTTTCTCAGGCTTCCCTGCCGGCGAATGCTGAAAAACCAACAATTACGGGCTCCGCGGCCCACGCTCATGAAAATCCCACATCCCAGTCTCCCTGGGGCCCTGGCACTCACCCAGCACGGAAATGCCGGCGCCTGTGGTCTGCCCCGTCCTTGCCTGGGGAGCACCCTGGATCAGGAGCCAAAATCCCGTAGCCCCAGGTGCTGCCACGGACCCCAGCTCAGGACGCCGGCCGGAGCCAGTGCAGGAGATAAGACCCTTACTCGGAACATCGGCCCCTTCCTATCCCATCCCTTGAAGCCTGCAGGAGACGAGACCCTTGCCCAGGGTCGGTGGGGAAATGCCGAGAGCACACCAGAGTCACACCTCCCCCAGGCCTCTCCCAGGACATCACGTGTCACCCCCAGAATAATCCCGAGGCAAATATCATGACATGGGTGCCTTTTACTTTCTTTGACTTGGCATGGGTGGATGGTGGTTGGTGGGTGAAAAAGAAACCCAGCTCTGCTGGGTGTGTGGACACGTGACAGGGGAGGGCGTCAGTCACCCGAACACAGCAAAGCTAGAGCCATGCAGGACGGGTTCAAGGATCTCTTCAAGAAAAACACAACCGTTGGCAATGCCAGGGGTTCCTTAAAATCAAACCAGACCACACTGACCTGCCCTGGGAGAAGCTTCGGAGCTTTGGCACACTGGAAGGTCCCGGTAACATTCTCCCAGAGTTGCCACCTGTGGGAAGCTGCCCAGACCCATTCCCCTTCCCCGGCTTGGAAAAACAAGTGATGAACTGTTTTGCAGATTTGTTTTGATTTAAATCTCCTTCCCTTCAACTCAAACCAGGGCACAGAAAAGTGGTTGGAATGTTCCAGCACAAACTCATAACGTGAGCACAGAAACGATTCCAGGGAAAACTGCCCTCCCTACCCACATGAAGCTTCCTTTCCAGACACTGCTATTACCAAGAACACGAAGCATGAGTGGCAGTGAAGACACAGTGAAGCAGGGGGTGGAGAGAGGAAGCTGAAGCGAAACGGCCCCTGCGGGACACGGGCCTCCTTCCCGTGTGGGAATCCCGCCTGGCCCCAAAGGGTAGAGAAAGCAAGTACCCTAGGACTGTGGCTCAGAGGGAGGGCACAGGCTGGGCAGACTAGGCCCCTGTGTGAAGCTCTGCCCAAGGTCAGTGCCTCGTTGAGTCTTGATGTCAGCCCAGCTCAGCACGAGGAAGCTGGAAAGCAGAAAAATTGAGTGTTCCTGGGACCACGGCTTCCAGGCTCTTTCCAAGTTACAGATGTGCTCAACACTAAAACTCAACCAGCTAACTGGGAGATTTGGGAATTCAGGTTTTTAGGTGCCTTAAGATTCCACTGGCAGTAGAGAATCACTAAATGCTCATTTCTGAATGAATTCTACTTCCCAGAGACTTTAACATTGTGATGTGCTTGGCTTGAATCCTGTTTGATGATAGAAAACCGGCCAAGAGTCCTGTATAAGTTAGTGACATCTCCTCGGCACCATGGGGCTGACCATGAGACACGCCAGATGGGAGTGCTGTGTGTGCCCAGTGCCTCTCCTGTCACCCCAACACCCACCCTCTCTCTCCATGGATGACATTTTTGTCCCATGGTTTGGGAACGCTACCTGGTGACACTGGAGGGTCTCGCAAGAAAAGAGTTCATTCCAAAGACACGTGCTTCTCTGAGTTCCTCTAGAATCTGGCAAGGTTCCAGAGGATTCAAGGATGCAAGGCTTCCACAGGCCGTGAAGGAGGCTGCACGGAAGCCTGTGGGTACCTGAAAAGCTTTTAGTGCCCTGGCCACACACGGCACTTTAGACACTCAGGTGACGAGCAACATTTCCCAAGCCCAGCTAGTGAACGCCTCACCTCCTCTGGCTTCCAGAACCTGCTGTAGAGGGTGGGGGAGGCCTAGGGACTCAAGGGCAGAGCAGTGGACTCCTGGGCTCATGCAGGAACATGCCTTCAGTCAAAGATTACCCATCCTCATGGAGACTCCTGCTCAGTATCACTGGTATATGCACAATTATCTCCCGTTTAGAAGATCTCTAGTAGAATGTCTTGTGTTTGATGGATTTGTCCTGCATTTAATTATAGATGGAAGCTCAGAGGTTAAGACTGAAGTAAAGAAATAAACTATGCTACCTGCTCTTAATAAAGATCATTTTATTTTAAATGGGAGGCTGAATAAAATCTTTTGACTCTGTATTTCAGCCAAACGCAGTGGTTTAATTCCATTCAAGCATTTACTGAGGACCTGAAATGCATGTGGTTAGTGGTAAGAGTACTGACTCAGGGCTGTCCCTTCCTCTGGAGCTGACAGCCGGCTGCACAGGAAGGCAAGGTGAAGGTCAACACACAGGTCAACATCAGAAACACCACTGCGGCCTTCCAATGTCCCCCATGCTCCATGGAGGCCCTGAGGAGGGAGGCTCAGAAGGAACGTGGCAGCCACCGCTCCGTGGCTCTGCCTGGTGGCTGACAGCTGTTTGGGAACTACGACCATGTATGTTTGATAAAGTGCATGCATTTGTTTGAATATTGTATAGTTATTTAGGAAACTGAGTAGAAACAGAAAAATTAAAGTGCAGACGTTAGTAATCAACATGCATTTCAACAGCGCAATTGCAGCAAAGATAAAAAACGAGCGGCATTCTGAAGGGTTCGTGACAGACACAACTGCGGCCTCGCTGGACTTGGGCTGCCATTGCTGCTGCTGCTGCTGACGATGGCACTGACCAAGTACGGAGGCCGTCCGCAGTGATTCACGTGCTACAGACAGCACACATGCAGTGATGCATGTGCTACCTCACTGATTCCTCATGCAACCCCAAGAACGAGATGTGCTCAACTGTGAAAGGAAAAAGTGAATAAACACACAAGGAACATCAGCAATACACTTCAGTTTATGTAATAAACAGTGATAGGTATGAGTAATATATATTTCTTTTAAACTTTCTGGTACAAGAGGGCCTTCCACTCACCACAGGTGAGTCTACTGATTGACTTTTATGTGTTTGGCTTTAGGACCTAATTTAAAGATGCTTTCTGTACAAAACAACATCATATAAGACAGGGAAATAAGTGTTGAGCACAGCCCCTTCCTAGAAGTAAACAAGAGGTCTTCCTGGAGAAGGCAGTGTTCCCCGAGTCCCTGCAGGAGGGCTGGCAGCAAATCTTTCCTGCACTTTGACTGTGTGGTGTGTAAGAAAGACGGACATAAATCTCACTCTTGCTTTTACATCTTCCACCCATCCCAAAACAAATCCTATGTTGATGATCCTATCACAGGCACCAAAGGGTCCATATACGTACCAAGGTCAGCAATGTGAGGAGGAGAAAGAGGCCATTTAAAATGAAATTAGGTTCCAAGTTACTTTCTGGGTGGCGGGCATCCGATGCCCTCAGTATCTGGGGCTCAAATTAATGTCAGATCGCAAACAAGACCACAAAGGTATTTACTACAGTATTTTAAAACACCCACCAAAAATACAGAGAAAACTTCAGGTAAATTTTCAACTCTTCCCCGTAAGGACTACATATTTTTTTCTTTTTAAAAATAATTGATTCTTAAAAATACATGAAATAAAAATATTTTTAAAAGACAATCTACATAGTCTACTTGGCAGACCAGAAAGCCTTACAAAGCCTATTTGCTTTCCCCCTAAATGTTCAAATCACTAAAAGGAAAATTGTATTTTATCAACATTTTAACGTATCATTAAAAGTCTCTGCTATTTGACAGATGAAGATAAAAACACCCCAAAACTATAGATGAATGATCAGGTCCCTAAAGATTCCAAAACAATTACAGGATGCAGAGCAATCTAGTTAAATTTTATTCAAAAGCTTACTGCACTTGTGTTTTCTTTTCTTTTTCTATCAAGAAGCCCATGAGGCTTAAGCACAATTCATTATGTATGAGACCCCACTTGCCGTGCCTGACTGTTGATTAATAGCAAAGTTTGCTGTATGTACATTTGCAACATTAGATGCATACAATATGCTAACTTATTCTTTCGCTGAAACTAATTATTTACAAAAATGACTACGTGAGACTACAATTTATTAAATGCACGCATCCAGTCTCAATTTGGCCCCCAAAGACAGCCTGGAATGAAGATCTTTTACTTGATGTGACAACTTCTAGAAACGCTATTATTAATATTGTAAATGTGGCAAATAAAGAGTTCAAATAGCCTTATGTCTGTGTTGCACACGCTTTCCACCACCAAGGCAGCTGCCTTTTAATGTTTTACACACACGAGAGGTACATTCTTCTTTCCCAGCTTAATTTAGTTTCTTATAAACAAAGCACTTGTACATTTGTAAAGATACAACTTTTAAATAGTCTTAAAACAAATTGTTGGGACTTCCACAAGGGCACCTATTTCTCAAAGGATCTTTGAGGCTAGGCAACTGTGCATTACTCAACAGTTCTCTTCCCCAACCCTAGGAAAGCAGCCATATCCATCTATAAAGACAGATCAACACCTGCATGTCTGGACATGGGCTTCAAATGGGGCATCTGGTCAACCGCTCATGTCTGTTGTGCTAACGCTATGACGCACACAGCCCAGAGCAGCAGCCACCTGCCCTGAGCATCCTCTGCATTCTGGTCTCTCTCTGCTGGGCCAACCTGCACATCTTGCAGTTTCCCCTTGTGATCTCCTCCAAACCTCTGTCCTGGCCTTGCCCTGCCCAGCTGAGGGCGGGTGACCCTGCAGGCTCTGAAGAAAGCAAGTGAGAACTCACTCCTTCCTGCACAGGCCAGACATGGACAGTCAATGTCCACGTCCACAAGAGAAGACAACAGTGCAGGTGGCCACTGCAGGCTCCTGATCGATTGATGCCACTGGAGTTTTTCAAGGATACCTAAGAAAAGCACCTGTGTCTCAAGCAAAAGCCTGCTCTGGGGCATAAGAGTTTAGGGGCAGAGAAGAACTGAACCACTGGTGACAGTAGATGAGATGGGTGCAAGATTACTGACTTTGCGTCATGCAATTTCATGGCCCCACTCTCTCCAGAGCATAGCTGAGGTCAGCCGCAGGCAAGGCGGCCAACTCCAGAAGCCCCAGGTGGGATGGCGCCTGGACATCACATGTCCATTACACAATATTGCATCTTGCGCAGGGGAACATGAACCCAGCTGAGGACCAACCCACTCTAGGAAAACAGCTCGAGGTAAGTCTGGCACTGCACAGCTGCTATTTACTGAGTGCCTAACATGTGCCGGGCATGTCAGGACAATCTGTTCCATTTATTCCTCCCAAGAACACTTAGGGAGGTATTATTATCTCTGTTTCTAAGACAGGAAACTGAGTCCTGAGGTTATGTAATAACAACCTAGCAAACACATAAGGGACAGCCCCAGGAACGGAATGAAAGCCTGACTCTGAAGCCCCGAGTCAGGAGCTCCTCTGTGGAACTGAGGCACTCTGGCTATCCCCTTTGAAATGGAAGCCCGTGGTCACTCCTAATCATGACAAGTCCACATGTCCACACGCTATGCACTCGACAGCATATATTCTACATGTAATAGCATTTGGATTTATTCTCTTTTACTCTAAGGTTACTTCTATGAACTCTTCCCTAATCCACAGGACTACAATCCAGGCCCACGGCCCCATCATTCAAAGACAATGGGAATGTGCGTATCCAACCTACTTTTTGTTATACTCTGGAAGCTTCCAGAAAGAGAGACTAGGTGTCCACATCATAGAGTCTCGAGCTCCCAGACTGCTGCCCAACTGCTCTTAAAGGAAGGTCAGAATTACATTTAAACACATCCGTGACCCGTCCACCCAGCACACATCAGTATTCCACATAGGCAGGAGGCCTCGGTTCCGGAATGCCCCTGGCCTGCTGTCCCCTCTACTGTCAAGCCTCCAGAGGCAAGGCCTGGAGTGATTCGGGCTGCGTTCAGTGACTTGACAAACGCACAGATAAGGTGTGGACTGGGCTGCATGAAGAAGTCCAACAGAGAGCTCCCCAGGAGAGCTGCTCCCTTGAGCTCTGGGACAAACAGCCACACACCGTCCTGGGGCTGGTCCCCACTCTGCCTCCAGCCCTGGGCTCCTACCCAACGCATTCCCAGAGCTCAGTCCCCACCCAGTGAGTAAATGGGTAAACAAGATACAAGGGTGCTGAGGCGCCTCTGTAGCATGTGCCTTGAAAAAACACCTACATTTCAGACTTCATTTTTCCAATGAATAATTTGCTGAAAACCATTCCCTAGGGGGCGGAAAAACTCACAAAGATTTTCTAAACAGTAAATGCTACACCACTTTGGCTTTTCAGATTTTGTAGTGGACTGCAGAGTAATGAAGTATGTGAAAGCCCAGGAAATGGGCATCACTTCCCATTTTGCTTACTTTGATAGGACTCTGCTGTCAGAACCCGGCAATGCTGCAAGTTTGAAGATACAGAACTTAGTGGGTTCTCCTGTGTCTGTTCCATTCCCCACTCCCGATATAAGGCAATCAACTTCATGATGAGATGGAACGAGAGAACAAAGGAACTGAAGCAGCAAATCCTGCAAGCCCCGTCTGTCTTCATGCTGTCATTGTAAATAGTCTCGAGTTCCAGCAGCTACACTTGTTGCTCCCTCATTTCTCCTCTAGGCTTCTGGGCCTTTGGGGAGGAGCCAGGGGGTCATTAACCAAGGGTGTGAAGAGGTCCCAGTGAGGAGAACCTTGCCCCCCCCAGTGACACGCAGCAGACAGGAGGAGGCCTTGTCTGGAGGCATGCCTTCTCATCTACTAGAAACATACTGTAGGACCATGAGGATAAGGCACTCCTGGAAACAGAAGCCAACGGTCACTCCTCATCATGACAAGCCCACATGCTGTCATACAGAACAGCCTGCCCTCTCCATCAACTGGAGTGCAAAGGGCAGAGCACCCCAGACGAAGAGCACCTGATACGGCCTACAGGCTGTGCCGAAGCTTGGGAAGCCACGCCGGCCCTCTGAGCTCCTCGTCAACACGACTGTTCCAACTCCCAGGCAGGCAGCCCTTTCTGATTTTTCGTCTCTGTTAAGGAACAGGCTTGCTTTCTCCTGTGAGCCCGTGAAATGAGAAATAATACTTTTGGTACTAACAGGGTTAAGACGTACCTACCCCTAATTGATAGAATTCATCTCCACACAGTTTACAGACTGTCATCACGCAGTTCCGAAAAAATCATTTTTGATATTATCAAGAGAGTATATCATGATTTGAAGTTAACAATAATAACAGTGTTCTGAAGACAATGCTTTTCTTTCCAAAAGGCATGGATTATATGAGGATTGACCTCCATGGGGCTCAGTCCCATTAACTCGTATACTGGGCTCATTAATAAATAATCTTGCCACTAAATTATCTGTCTTGTAAATTGGTTTGTATACTTCTAAATAAATAATAGATAGTTCCTTATTTTCAAACACAGTGGAGTTTTTGAAAGAAAAGCACAGCTACAGGACGGCATTGCCATTTTATCCAGGAACAACTTTCTCCAGCTCACTTCATAGAAAGCCCTTGTTTTCCCGCTGATGCTGCAGCTGGAATATGTTAGCTGCACAGCAGAGTTGAGAATACTGCGTTTAATCTCAGACAAGTATATTGACGATCCATCAGTGGCCAAAAAAATCTTCAGCAACTATTAAATGGACAGTTAATATAATTGTATTTTAAAACACTGAGGTCATATTTAATTTTGAATTGAAACTCTTAAAACATGCTTTCTGGCAAGGACATAGAGTAATAAAACAACATTAACTACAGAAAAAAAAAACGCTAAAACTCACATTATTAAAATAAATCTTTTTTCCAGAGTACTAATATTTGCAAGAAGTAGATTACAAGAAGCAGAAAACATTTGTACTTTTTCAACAAGGATCGGCACTGGCACTGAAAATCGGGATTGTCAACTGAAGGGGTGAGATCACGCTGGAGGCCAGAGTTCAGCTGCTGCCCCCGCCCCCGCCGCCCCTCCTCTGAGCTGGCGGGTCTCCTGGCGTCTTCTGTCTTCCTTCCAGGATGATCAAACTTAGCTCAGCTACACCCTCAGGTCTTCCAAGCAAAACTCTACCCAGCGAAAAATCCAATTACGTTCCAAAGCAGGAAGGAGAAGTAACTGGGGCTGGGAAAAGTGTAACAAGAGCAAACGGGGGAACGGGGAGAAAACATTTTAGCTGCGGAGCTCCTCAATTAAGATTCCCTTTAGGAGGCACCAATTTCTACTCGAAGCAGGCAGGCGAGTCCAATTTTGTATGCCTTTTTCCTCCTCTTCAAAAATCAATACAGCCCTCTGGGAGGCTGTCATGCAGCAGGCAGGCAGGTCTGTGGACCGTAAGCTCCACGCCTGGACCAGGTCTCAGCCCTCCCGGCGGAAGGCAGGAGGAGGTGTCGCAGGATTTTCTGGCAAAAACAATGCAGCATTTATTTACAGGTGTTCTCTGCCAGCCAGGCCAAGGAAGAAGCCCCTGCATGCACACTCTGGAGCCAGGGGCCGTGTTTCCAGGAGCCCTGCCCTATACCGTGATTTGACCCCTCAAACCCTTCAACTGCGGCCTCAGAAGAGCAGAGGTGAAAGAGAGGGAGCCGGCCCCTGAGAAGAGCTTCCGGGAACTCAAAAGTACCATTCGACTCAGGCGACCAGCTTTATTTCCATGGCACCTGGCGGCCTGGGCTTCCCCACCCCATCCTGTCAGCCAGCAGGTCCTCTCCCTGCTGCCTGGACATGGGGATCACCGAGTCCTCAAGGGCAGACTGGGCCTTGGGCTACCTCATTCTGAGCCACTTGTAAATGAGAACTGTCATTACTTTCTGGAGTGTCTCCTCTGTTTTAAGCTCTGGTCCCAAACTGCTACCTGCTTCCTCAACCAGGCCTAACCCTGAGCACGGACACATTGACCAAGAGAAGCCTGTACCCGCTGCCTGGACCACGCGTGTCCTGCCGTAGCCCACGGCCTGCGAGAGCTGGAGTTCCGCTTCCATCCGATGCTGAACTCTTCTTAGCTCACACCTGGGCCATCTAGGGATCTTTTGAAAGGATTCTTAGATGTTCAAGAGAATTCCAGCTTGAGAAACAAGAACTTGAAAAAGGGAAATTCTTGTAAGAAAATACCTTTCAATTGCAAATTACGATTACAGAAGTGGCACTGACCTTTATAACAGTGAGGTGTTTATCTTTAAAAATTTTAATTGCAATGAAAACACACCTTGGAAAAGTCTCACAGGACTCAGGGATCTCTGGAAATACTCCATGTGTTTGTATTCACATGGGTCCTCTCTTTCTTGAGGTCCCAGGTCGGTTAACACTGACTCACAAGACGATCAGACAGGTGCAAGTATGAGAATAATCTGTCGGAGATTAAACCCTCTCGGCAATTTCATTGCTCACCATGTGTTAATATCGCACTAAAAGCACATTGTGAATACAGACTGGGTGAAGCTCACTCCTTGCCCTGCTGGGCTTCGCCAGTGAGCGGCATCCACTCCAGGGAATTTTCTGTGGTGCCGCATCACCGCCCACGCTGGGAACAATGGATGAGAGGAACCCCGGGATCGGGGGCTGTGGCTGCGGCTGGGAGCTCCCTCTGGCCAGGCTTGCACGGACACTGCTCCAAAGACAGCTTGTCCCCATGTACTTGTGAAGTGACGTCAGTCTGTCACTTGCAGGCCAGTTTTACACTCAGAATGCACTGCGCTTCCTTCCCCTCCGTTCCACTGCAGCCCTGCAGCTCAGGCCCCAGACACCACAGCCACGCTGGGCCCATGCAACACCTGCACCCACAGGACCTCCATGCTGCCGTGTCGCCATCCCTCAACCATGGGGCATTCCACGTTGCCACTCGGCTCACATCTGCCACACGGGATTTTCAAGGTGTCCATAGTCAGCATGCCTTCATGTGCCAAACCTGGTCCATTATCTGTTTTTGTAAATAAAATGTTATTGGAACACAGCCACGCCCACTTATTTACTCAGCATCAAAGCTGAGACCTTCTAGCCTGCTAAGCCTGAGATAATTCTTTCCCACCTCGCCCTGCACAGAAGGCACCGGATGGGCCCCGGTCTGGACTCATACTGATCAGAGCCTTTCTTCTCCACCTAGAAGCCGCCTCTAAGGCTCTTCAGGTGGGTCCTGTCAATCCTGATCCTGACCACTCCCTGCTCATCCTCCCACCTGTCATGCTCCAGACCTAAACCCTTCTTCATATCCTAATTCAACCCCAAGTCTGTATCACCTCCTCTGCTAATTATACCTACAATCACTCCAGACCATATATTTGGGTGGCATCAAAGAATTCAGTCCATTAAGTCACGGCAGCTGCTGTTCACTGAGCACCCACTGCGTGCTGGGCACCGTGTACACCACCCCAGCTAGTTCCCGGAACAAAGTAGGTGGTGAGTATCTGGAGTCTGGTTTAACGAGAAAACCAAAGTGCAAGGAGTAAATAACTCCCAAGGCCATGCAGCTAAGTGGCAGGGACCAAATTCTGGAGCTCTGACGTTGGCACCTGAGTGGTAGCCTCTCCAACCTGGCTTGTAACACCTCCAACCAGAAGAGCGCATGGACACCCCAAATCATTGACAAAGATGCTCCTGGAACAGAGATCTCAGGCCCTGTGGGATCCAGCCCACCCACCCACCTGCGTTCGAATTCTTCACTGCACGCTGCCTCAGGGTGCATCTTTGCTCCAGCGTCCATGTGGAAGGCACACTCCTGGGTCCCCTTTCACGAAGCCCCACACCTCTGCCGCTGTCGGGCCTGGCTTCTTTGTGCCTCCCCACTGTTTATTTTCAAGCCTCTCTGCTGCCCCCTCCATGACGTCACTTGAAACCCACAGCCTCACAGAACCTGTCCTCTCAAAGGCTGCTAAGGAGCCCCAGTCACCTGAGCTAACATCCGCTTCTGGCCCCCCGATGCCTGCACTGCCCAGGTCGCATGCTGCTTTGGGACACGGCTGGGGGCCGACGCGGGGCCAGCTGCCCGCTGCGCTCTCGCCTCTCCCGAGTCCCGTCGCCAGTTTCTCTTCTTGCTTCTACTCACCTCACCCTGACTACTGGACAAGGCTCTGTGTGGACTGGGACAGTGTAGGTGTCACTTTATGAGGACCTGCAAGGGACAGGCACAGCCCTGCCACACTGGGGATCTTGCCCCATGCAGCTGCCTGTCCGGAATGGACCCCGCAAGCTGGTCATCACCTCCAGGTCAACAGGCAGCGTCAGCGTCAGCCTTCACCCCACACCGGGAGCAGCTCCCCGTCCCCGCTGCTGCCTTCAAGGTCGCCCGCACCCAGCCCAGCTGGTTTCTGCTTTGCAACCTCTCCTCTCCCTTCCCTTTTGCTGCCACTTCTGAACAACTTCCAGAGCTTCGGAACTGGCCTCTCCACACTCCGGTCACATCCAGAGAGCCTGTGAACACCAGATGAACCTTCCCAAAATCCTGCCTGGTTGTCCCCATCCGCTCACCATCCTCCCTGAGTCCTCACTGCACACTCAGAATCAGGTCCAGACTCTGCGTCCAGTGCTGGGCACAGCCCTGCAGTCTGGCCTGGGGCTCAGGCTCTCTCCTGGCTGAATCCCAAGCTCCAGCCGATCTGGCCAACCTGCTCCTCCCTGACCTCCTCCCCCTTTCCCCCAGGCCTTCCTACCCCCGGAACTTGCCTCCTCCTCCTCCTCTCCCTGCGCCTGAAATGTGGTCTCCCCATCCCGGCCTCAAGCAAGTGCACAGCACCCATGGCTGGTCTCTCTCCATCTCTCCTGCGGCCAGAGGGTCACGTCGGGACCACTGTGCCTGCAGCCTAGCCTCCCCTCCATGCGCCACCCTTAAGCAGCACATGGCACCTCCAACTGCTCTGGGTGTGGTCCTGTGGTTTCCACACATAAAGCCCACACCTTTGGACGTTTCTATATTACTCACAGCGACGGACACCACAGTGCCTTTTGTACATACTCATGTACAAACACCAAAGACTGATGGATTATTAATGACTGAATAAGTGAAAACTTCAAATGAAGGAAAGTGGGAGCAAAGAGGTGTTACTGAATGTACTTAAAAGCGATTAAGAATTTACTTTAAAATGGATGAAATATAACTATTTTGCTATATTCTGTTGCCTACTGTACTCCTGAGATTTTTGGCATTATCACTAGACTTCTTCATACATTATCGAAGAGACAAAATTGTGGAACTTAACCACTTAAGACACATGCAAGCAAATATGTGGTGTAAACTACCAGTGTCTTTGGATTGGGCTTCTACTGCACGTCTGTTTTGATCAAAACTTGAATTAGCTAGGAAATGACTTTCTGAATAAGATCCAAAGGACAGAGGGGAAATTTCATGTTTTTCAGCTTTCGGTTCCACCCAGAGTCTAGGATTCAACAACACACATTCACAGACCTAGGACCTATCTGAATGAGTTTACAACTTTGGCACATAAGGACTCAATTTTAGTATCTTGCCATCTGCACGGCCAACCCAGTAAATTCCAGCATTACGCAGTTCGGGATCTACCACGGCCTGTCAGCTCTTTCCCAGGCACTGTTTGGTTGGGCTAGCCCAGAAATCACTGGAAAGCCAACAACTTCAAAACCACACAGCAGCATGAGGCAATTCACAGCAAACTTGTCTAGTCTTGGCCAAGCTGAGCAGCGTTGGATCAAGAGTTAAGCCAATAATCTTCTCAACAATTCCAACAGAAATGGCCCTTTGCCTGGGAGCATAATATTTTTATAAGAGCTGGCATCATCGACCAAGAAAACAAACTAGAAGCTTATGGAAAAAGGGTGTGTGCTTGTGTTAACCGAGGGACCTGCTCCCTCACACCACTGTCTTTGTGAGAAAACATTTCTAAGAATTAAAGGCAGAATCAAAAAGAAATATTTGCAACTCTCGAGCTACAATCTCAGGCTCTTTTCGGTCCCCGTGTTCAAGACCGAATGCCTTCTTGCTAATTATGACGTATGTGATTGAAAAAATGCACTCCTATCTCTGAGTCAAATCAGAAACCGGAGGGACTCGGCGGGGCTCGGGGGCACACGCCCATCATCCCAGCACTTGGGAGGCTGAAGTGGGCGGATGACTTGAGTCCAGGATTTTGAGGCAAACCTGGATTTAAAAAACCACTACATGACACTTAAGTGCATCATGAGCTGCAAGGAAACGATGCTGTCCCTCAGGTCTGATTCTTGCCCCATCTCTTAAAAGGATAGAGGCATGCCGCGTTCCCTTCTTGAAGATGTGGGATGGAAACGTCATTCGTACCCCTCGGTTCAGCACACTTGCTGGGGACCCACAACCTGCAGTACAGGGTACCAGTGATGAGGAGATGGGAGGATGAGTGGAATAGAGCCCACCCCAGAGCAGCTCAGGATGTCCTCGCTCAGCTGTGCCAAGGACAGGCCCATGCTCAGTCACATTTCTGTTTTAGGAGGTAGATCTGAGGAAAAGCCCCAGACCAGCTGACCGAACGGAACATGCTCTCTTCTCTCCTGGCCTGCCTCTGTCACAGCCTTCAAACTCCTAACTTCGGTTTCCTGAACGACACTTGTTCACATGATGTCACCTGCGCCAGTCATTTAGAAAATACTGCCCAGGACACGTGGCCTCCTTAAATTGAAAAAATCCTCATTTAAAAACAGGCCATCTCTACCAAAAATACAAAAATTAGCCGGGTGTGGTGGCAGGTGCCTGTAATCCCAGCTGCTTGGGAGGCTGAGGTAGGAGAATTGCTGGAATCCGGGAGGAGATCACACCACTGCACTCCAGCCTGGGCAACAAAGCGAGATCCTGTCGCACATACATACGTACATACACACACACATACACACACACACACATATACACACGTACACACACACACACGTACATACATACACACATACGTACATACACACATACACATACGTACATACATACGTACGTACTTACATACATGCGTACACACACATACATACACACACATACATACATATGTACATAGTCAAGGACTCCTGTCTTATTTACGTGGAGTTATCTTACTGTCCCATCTTAATGGCACCTTGGAAGCTGATTTAGAGATCTCTGTTTGCTTTTTTCCCTGACTCAATTTATTAACAATCGTGTATTGCATAACTTTTATTTTCTTTACTTCTTAAAAAAAGTGCTTCCGTTCACATATCCACCAGTCTGTGCCTTCCCATTTCTGTTTCTGCTGCTATGCACATAAACTCTGAAGAGCTGCCAATTTTCTTAGAAGAGATTTAAATAAACTTCGGAAGCCAAAGGTAATTTTCTTTATAATTGACATTAAAAGTCACATGAACTAGATGAAGGATGTTTGCTAGGCACATCTGCCACCGGGCACTGTCTTAAACGTAAGAACAATCCATGGCAAAAGTGAAGAAAACTTTTATTGGCCAATCCTCAAAATGAGGGAATATTAAATACAGCTGCACATAAATAATATAAATAGAAGTGTTTCCTCTTCAATTACTTAGAAACACAGGGCAGAGAAAGATGTGGGCATGCAGACAGTTCATCAGCAGCAGACTTCACTTCCGTGAGGTGTACCTGCCCATCTCCAGAGCTAATGAACGGTTTCTTCACCAGACTTCTTGCAATGCTTAGGTTCTTATTTACATGACTGTCTTTGAATGAGCTCAAAGTGGAGTCAAGAATTTGAAATTCACTGTTCTGAAAACACCCAGGATTAACTCATTCACTGCACAGGCTACTTCACAAGTTCTTATTATGTATCATTTAGTTGTAGAGAACATAGCTGGGTGAACAGGTGAAGTGGGGCTGAGCAGAAAGGGCCTCGGGGAGAGGAGCCCACAGAGGAAAGGCCAGGACAGCCCTCCAAGGCTCTTGTGGTTGGGGAGGTGGAGGGTGGGGGAGGCCAGGGGGTGGTAGACTCAGCGGAGATGTTAAAGGCACTAGACCGGGAGGGGAAGACAGGACTGGCCCCTTCCAGATTCACATTGGCTGCTGGCAGAGAACCAGCCAGGGGGAGCCAGCAAAGCTGCCCAGGCCAGGCAGGAAGCTTCTGTGACACCAGCAAGTTTCTGTACTTGATCATCAGTCACCAAAACTGAGCAGTCTCATTCAAGTCATTACACGCTCCCATTAAAGCTGCTAAACAGTTCTTGTCCATCAACACAATTCATAAATTTGACACATATGGCATATTTTAAAAATTAGCAAATCTTGCATGTTTATCTGACTTTCAGTCTATCACCTGCTTCCAATTAAGCTGACCAAAGACACTGGCTAAATCTCCTCAGAGAACATTCTGGAAACCTTCAAGTGATGCCACTCTCACAGATGTACCAGGACAGGCACTCTAAAGCTTTTCCCACATAGAATTTCATCAGCTACTTGGGCCCATCACAGAACTCTAGCATCATGTCCAAGATGCAAGTCCCTTAGAAAGAATCTGGTTCTTCCAACAAGTTCTAGGAGAGCAGCACTTGGATCTCCCTAGAGATGCCTCACTTGGATGCCTCTTAGTGTGAACTGCGATTTTCACAAATTCAGGTACGAAATCTAAGAATTCCTAACATTTATACAGAATTGTGCATTTCTTCCCGGCTGGTGATGTTGAACCGTGAGAAGTGTCCTTGTGACCCGGATCTGTCTTAGGGCTTCAGAACGTAACAAAAGTCTTGGAGAACTTACTTTCCTGTGGATGTCTCCAAAAGAGGTAGGTGGTGCTCGTTTCTTTATTTTTGAGATGGAGTCTCACTCTATCACCCAGGCTGGAGGGCAGTGGTGCAATCTCGGCTCACCGCAAACTCGGCCTCCTGGGTTCAAGCAATTGTGTGCCTCAGCCTCCCAAGTAGCTGGGATTACAGGCACCCACCACCACATCTGGCTAATTTTTGCATTTTTAATAGAGACGGGGTTTCACCATCTTGGCCGGGCTGGTCTTGAACTACTGACGTCGTGACCAAGCCGCCTTGGCCTCCCAAAGGTGGTGCTCATTTCAACTTCAAGGCTCCATTCTGATTTTTTTCTTTTTTCCTTTGCATGCTGTCAGCAGATGCAGTTACCACATACACAATTGCTTATGTGTATTCACAGACTTTATTAGATGATTCTTTTAAGAAGTTATGAGATTTGAAGACACACAGAAAAGATATCCTTTGAGAAGAGTCCAATTTGGAGAGGATTTGTCTTTGTAGAAAAAGAAAGTTGGTCGCATGCACATACAAGGCTCCCACAAATTTTCCCATGGCCTGAGACACTGCGCTGGTCCCACGTGCTAGTGTGGCCCCTCTGCATCTCCCTCTGTCCCCAGTCAATGCGGAGCTAATTCGTATTTCAAACTTCCCCCTCAGCCAGTCTGAACCCAGACTCATCAGCAGTTACATTTCTTTGCAAAGCTTGATTTATGCACCCAACTCTCCAACCCATGAATGCAACAATAAAAAATGCAGACCAGGGATGGAAATTTGCAAGTACACTTGCTCATTCCCCACTAGGTGAAGTGGTTTAGATAGCTGTCGCTAATACCAAGGGGTTTATTAATAGGCAAAAATTAATTGTATGTAGACTGAATTAATGAGATGGAAAAACATGCATATTTCAGCAAATACAGAGGGGACCGGCCTGCTGAGGCATCTGTAATGAAGTGTCTGGGCTGGGATGAGTGGGGAGCAGCTACCAGCAAGCCAGGGTCCTTTTGTGATGATGGGGGCTGGAGGTACTGTTAAAAAAGACGCTGTGAAATGTAAACAGCAGGCAACTGTTTTGAGCACAAAGTTGACCCCCGACGCATCTTCTGCAGACTGCCATCTACAGATTTATAAATAAATGATTAGATGTAAAATCTCCAGAGGCCTTCCTTTTCCACAGCAATTATAGGAGCAGATTATTACCATTCAAGTGGGGTTGCAGGGAAAGTTCCTTGACTGGCAGGAATCACTCACTGCTGTCCTCCCGTCTCAAGTCACCATGACAGGGAACCCAACGTTCCCATGTACTGTGAACATTCTAACAAGCCAAGTCAATATACCCCGAACGAACACCTTCTTGAGTTAAAACATATTACTGTCAATAACAGGCTGAATTAAGAAAGTATGAAGTTTTAACTGTGATCAGTGTCAGGAAGTTCTCCATACTTCGTAGCTGCACATGGTTAAAAGTCACCATGTGTATGGATGCCTTACACTCACTGTGACATGTTCTCTTTGGCTATTCTTAACCAATTTTTCATGTTGTGAAAACACAAGGTAATGAGGCTAATCAAAGAACAAGCAAATGAACAGTATCAAGTTCAGCACACATTTTTCTAGCCTGAGAATTTCCTTTCCTTCCTAAATTGCAGGGGGAGTATCACCTTTTAGCTTTCGGGTTAGCTTTCATTAAAAGAATGCCACCCCCGTACTGCTACGCAGACACTAGTGCTTGGAAACAGGTTTTCCAAGACTCACGGCAGCAAAGCCAACACCACTCCCTGCTCTCCTGACCATTTCCTCTTTTTAAAAACTGGTATGGGCTGGGTGTGGTGGCTCATGCCTGTAAACCCAGCACTTTGGGATGCCGAAGCTGGTGGATCACTTGAGGTCCGGAGTTTGAGGCCAGCCTTGCCAACATGGTGAAACACTGTTTCTACTAAAATATGAAAATTGGCCGAGTATGGTGGCGCATGCCTATCATCCCAGCTACTTGGGAGGCTGAGGCAGGAAAATCACTTGAACCCAGGAGGTAAAGTTTACAGTGAGCAGAGATCATGCCACTGCACTCTAGCCTGGGTAACACAGGGAAACTCCATCTCAAAAACAAAAAACGACAACAACGGAACTGGTATTGTGAAAGGAACACATTTTTTTAAGCTTTCTATTTTAAAACTGAAGATTCACAAGAAAAATATTAGCAACGGTTCCCACGCACCTTCATTCAGCGTAACTTTCTACAAAAGCATAGTGTGTTACCAAATCTAGGAAGTTGACATCGACACATTTAACTAAACTACCTGTTTTATTTGATGTCACCAGTTTTTACACACATTTCAAATTCTTATGTATTTTTATTTTTAATGGAATTTTAAAAAAATCACGCTTTCTTAAAATGAAATTTTATAACGTGTTTAGATTCACAGGCACAAAACCCCCAACAGGATGCTGAACTGGCCCATCAGTCACGCGTCAGGCTACACCTGTGTAGTCACGTGTCCTGCAGTCCTACTCTCTGCTAACCCTGGTCTCTTCCCCATCACTGTCTGTCATTTCAAGGGTGTTATATATATTTAAAAAATCCACTCTTTTAGGATTAGCTTCCTTTACTCAGCACAGTGCCCTTTAGATCCATCCAAACTGTACCATGTATCAATACTTTGTTGCTTTCTTTCTGTTTTTATAAGTATTCGATTGTCTGGATAGAACACAGTTTGCTTTTTCTTTCATCTTTGGAAGGACATCTGAGTTGTTTCCAGTTTGGGGGCCACTACAAATAAAGTTGATACGGACACTGTGTATGGTTTTTGTGTGGACATACGTTTTCCTTTCTTCAGGACGTAAGACCAGAAGGGCAACTGCTGGTTCCTACTGAAACAGACGCATAACCTTCCGGGAAATGGCCTCGTGGTCTCTGAGTGGCTGGTAGGAATGTGGGGCCTCTGTGTGGCACCATTTCCTGTTGGCTAATGATAAACATGGTTTTACAGGCTTATTGCCCTATGTATCTCTTCTTTGATGAAATGTCTGTTCAGATTGTTTGCCCATTTTCTAGCTGGAATGTTTATTTTTGAGTTTGGAGAGTTGGTTTCATGTTCTGAATCCAAGTCCTCTGTCAGATGTGGGATTTGCAAATACAGTTGTTCCTTGGTATACACTGGAGATTGCTTCCAGGATTTCATGGATACAGAAATCTGTGCCTACACAAGTCCTGTAGTTGGCCCTGTGGAATCTGTGTACATGAAAAGCTGGCCCTCCACATACACGGTTTTCATATCCTATGAACACTACGCTTGAATCCACATTCAGTTGGAAAAAAAAATCCATGTATAAGTACCACAGAGTTCCAATCTGTGTTGTTCAAATGCCAGTGGTGTTTTCTGCTGGGCTGACTTTTCTCTGTTCTCCTTTTACAAGGCCTTTTGCAGAGTAAAAGTTTAGGAACAGAATTTTTTAAAGTAATACAGAGTGAGACTCTGTCTCAAAAATAAATAAATAAATAAAGGAATACAAAATATTGATCCTTCTGGAAATCTCCTGCTCTGCCAAGTTTCCAGGTTGGGTGATTGCTCTTATAGCTGAAGAGTCACCTCGGCCATCTTTCGGCAGAGGCCGCCAGGACTGTGGGCGTCGCCACAGGAAACGTGGTCTTTCCAGGATGGAGACAAGGCATGCTGCCTGGCATACTAAGGAAAACTTGATTCACATGAGAAATACACTATCTATCATCATGCCATTTAAAATGTCATTTTCCTACCAGCTCAAATGAATATTTACAGTGCCACGGTGGGACAAACATGGGCAGTGACGGGGAAGTGTTCTAGTCCACAGTGCGCCCACTGCAGCTGGAGACCCTCGGATGACAAGGCCGCCTGCATGGTGCTTACTGTCCAGTGCAGGAGACAGATGAGCAGCAGCTGGCACTCCAGGGTCAGGCCACGGGACACAAAGCAGGGCCACGGCACATGCAGCACTGGTGGAGGGAGCGGTTTCAGAGGGAAATTCAGGATGGCAGCCACCACATTCTCTCAGTACAAGGTTCGCCAGCTGCAGTGCATGGTGGTGACACTTGACTGATAGGCTTGCTCAGGAAGCATGCACAAGGCGTCCACACAGCGTGCACAAGGCGTCCACACAGCGTGCACAAGGCGTCCACACAGCGTGCACAAGGCGTCCACACAGCGTGCACAAGGTGTCCACACAGCGTGCACAAGGCGTCCACACAGCGTGCACAAGGTCCCTGTGAGGAGGTGTCAGACACGGCTGACAACCACACCTACCCTCATTGAGTGGGAGGGAGCCGGGCACGAGGAGCCACAGGCACACGGTGGGGTGAGGGAGCTGGGCACGAGGAGCCACAGGCACACGGTGGGGTGAGGGAGCAGCCACGTTCCCACAGGGACAAGGGAGGGTCAGGAAAGGCTTCTCAGAGCGGGAACTCAAGGAAGTACTTGACAGACTGGTTAAAGGAGCAGGAGGTAGAGAAGACAGGGCCACTGTTTCAGATCCAGGGGAGCGCGTGCCCTGAAGTCGCTGGAATGCCTGAAGCTTCTCGAGTCTTCCTTTCCGCACCTGCGTGTCCCAGTGCTGGCGGGCGGACAAGACGGGGGCCGGTGTTTCAGATCCGGGGGAGAGCGTGCTCTGGAGCTACCGGCGTGCCTCAGTCTTCCTGAATCTTCCTTTCCATGCCTGAATGAGTCAGGGAATGGCGGGGGAAGAAGGAGGACCCCAGTGTTTCAGATCTGGGGAAGAGCGTGCCCTGAAGGCGCTGGAATGCCTGACCCTTCCCGAGCCTTCCTTTCCAGGCCTGCGTGTCTCAGTGCTGGCGGGTAACCGAATACTGATGCCGAGGAGAAGGTGGTTTCTCCTCTCACCAATTTCCACAACCCACTGTAGCACTGGAAACAGACTTTATTACAACACAGCTACAATCTAGCACTGGATCCCAAAGTCATGCCCACAAAATAAAATCCGAACTCAGGCTGACCTGCGTGCCAGGAGATTTTAACTAGCTTGTCTTGGCTTTCGTTGGCTTGTACAACTCACCAACCTTAATGAAAATTCACAGAGAGTCTACAAGTCATACAGTCGGTTAAAAAAACCTCTTCCTTGTACTACTACAATAGCATGTAATCGCTGTCACAAATCGATAGGATATGAATGAGAAGAACGGATGAGGTCTGTGAAAGCAGGGCTGGTTTGCCACTGAATTGCACCATGGCACAGCACTCGCCTGTCTTTCTAAATCGAAGAAATTTTCCAGCCTCTACACTTAAGTTATGGGATTAGGATCAGAATGGTATAATGGAGCATGGAATGATCTGTTCAGTCACAGTAATTCTGGAAAAATTACTTTTAATTTTGTGACATTTTCGTATTCCCATGAAGTACATAGGAGTTCTCTCTCTCACTATAAAAATGACGTGTTGTCTGCTATAGGCGGCACTTCTGACTGGAACTTACAAAGGAAGGCATTAGGTTTGTTTTCTATGACTAATTTTTTTGTTTCAATGGCATCGAAGTAAGATAAGATGGCTATAAGTTCTCAATGCACCAATGCTAAATAAAAAATAAAATCTTCCATTAAAGGATAAAAGTAGAGCTTGGATTTGTTTGTTGAACGTAGTACCTAACATAAAAATACATCACAGCACGTCCCCATATCAAGCTTCCTAAAGGATATCCTCTTATGCATTCAAGATGTACAACATTCCAAAAGCTGGATTTTAACAGAAACTTCTAATAAATATTTTCTTAATATTCTCAATTACATACATTTCCACTGAAGCACGCCAACATTTCTCAAGCTGTGCTTTGCAGGCCTCTGGAGTCACATGGGCTGCCTCACGTGTTTGTGAAAAGAACGCTCATTGGTGCAGCAACACTGTGAAACCTGGGGCTCAGCCCCCCGGCCAGTGCGGAAGGCTGCAGGCTGCAGAGTCCCACAGCAGCGGGCGCGCTGCAACCCTGTCCAAGCCGGCGTTCCCCAAATCACTTTGTTCCTAGAACCCTCGAGCACTCAAGGACTTGATAAATTTGGGGGACTAGATTAAAAGTGTGAAAGTTATTCAAACCAAGTTTTCTACAAAAACACATTAATCTGAACTGCTTGCTTGTAAGAGCTTAGAAAACAATCTTGTAATCCTATGACTAACATTTCCTTCCTACCAAGAATATCATGATTCTTTTTTTTTTGATAGAATCTCACTCTGTCACCAGGTTGGACTGCAGCGGCATGATCTTGGCTCACTACAACCTCCGCCTCCTGGGTTCAAGCGATCCTTCAGCCTCAGCCTCCTGAGTAGCTGGGACTACAGGTGTGCACTGCCATGCCTGGCTAGTTTTTAGATTTTTAGTAGTAACAGGGTTTTGCCAGGTTGGCCAGGCTGGCCTTGAACTCTTGACCTCAAGTGATCCACCTACTTCGGCCTCTAAAAGTGCTGGGACCACAGGTATGAGCCACCACACTCGGCTCTTTCTAACAGTCTCTTATGGCTTAGCACCACAAGCACTGAACTGAGTCTACACCCGATGCACACACAACATAGCAGATTCTGTGTCACTAAAATGTTACGGAGTGGATTTCGCCCCAGGCACTGAGGGTTTGATTACATTTTTTACATGCAGTTTAGGGTTCAAGATAAATACCTTACAGTGTATCTCCTAGCGTCTCAACCAAAAGGCTCATTTTCCCAGGGAAGACGCTTTTTAGTAGGTTAAAGGTATCTTCCTCCTTCCTAACCGGAGGTGATGTGCGCTTTCTAACACGGCCCCTCTGAGAGGCAGGAGCAGCTACAGGAGCCCCGCAAAATGTGGCAGGGAGTCCCCTAGCCCCGGCAGCCTCTGTCCTGTGCCTGCAACGGCAGCCGACACTCACTCCTGCTTGGAGACAGAAGCCCGGCCAGGGCGGTGCGGCCTCGAGAGGCGTCCCTGATGGCACCTTGCAAGCTCCTGCGCCTGCAGGGACTAAAAGTGCAGAAACGAAGGGCGGGCACCATGGCGGCTTCATCCTGAGCTTGGAGACACAGTACTCATCACTCCAGGTCTCTACAACGGTGACCCCAAAGCCCTTCCTCCCTCCTGCCTGAAACCAGAAATAACGCTTCCCGCAGGGAGCCACAGAGGCGTTCCTTCTTGAGCCTCCTCTTTGGAATTTACACCGAGCCTCCCCTCTGGACAATAATGAAGGGTGGTGCCGGGCAGGCCTCCGGAGTTACCTCGGGCTCGGCGTTCACAGCCTGTCAAGGTAACTTTATGAGCTCACAGCCAGCTGCTGTAATTCCAGTAACGACCTGTAGACACCAAAAGAATCTAAATTTATCACCACTCTTATGACCAACAACTGGCCTCATAGGAAAGCTGAAGGGCAGTGCCCCCAGAACCTGGCCTGACTCCTGGGGGGTGCTGGCAGCGGCCCAGGTGATCCCCGCTTCGCCCCCGCCCAGCCCACACCCCTCACCTGCTGGGGGCTCTGCGGTGGGCAGTTCTAACATGGCCAGTGCCTCCTCCCAGCAGACAGAACACTCCGCTGGGCTGTGAACCCTGGCTGGTGTTAGAGCAGGGACCAGGAGGCAGGCATATGCTGAGGTGGCCTGTCAGCGGGAACACGGTGGGAACAGAGGCACTGCTTACAGATGGACTGGGTGAAAGGCAGGCCCTGACTCCAGGTTACACATGAATTTCTTGTGCTCACCATCAGATTTGGGCACTGCCCAGCGACTTGCTATGGCTTCCCGTTAGAGAAACAGAGAAGAAACACGGCTGCGAAAGCCTCAGGTTGGCTGTTCCCTACGGCGCAGACACGAATACAGAAGTCAGGGACCTGCTGATTTACGGTGACCCTGGGACTCAGGAAAGCTGAAATGTGTTAGCACAGTCCAACTCAGGTCAAGCTAGAAATAAAATGGTATTACATAAAATCATTAAAAAAATTATAATAGAAAATGCTTATAATATAAAACAATTATAAATTACAAGGGCGAAAGACATAAAACACCATAAAACTGAAAATGAAAATATGTGCCTTCAAATTGTCTTAAAAAAACACAACTCCGGCCTGTCATTTCCCTCGGCCCATCAGCGACACCCACACAGCACACGCCCAGGGCTGCAGAACCAGCCACGTGGCCCTGCGTGGTTACTACCAGCACGCTGACGGCAGAAATGACTTCAGTGTACCAGCTTGGCTGTGGGTAAGATGGTCACTGTGCCAGATTTACCAAAATAGACTCCAACCAATAACTCTGCTTTTTCAGTACTTTTTCCAAAAGAAAAATACACTCATAATGCCCAGTATCTGTGATTTACTGTTTTATGCTATATAGAAGTCTCTGTGCTAAAAAAGTTAAGTATATGAGGTCATTTTACTTCCAATATCTAAATGTAATGTATGCGTCTGTTTCCATATTTACCAAGAAATTCCCAATGAGATAGAAAATTTCATTTCCTCATGTGCCTTTTCTACAGAACAGTCATTCTTAATGGTTTCTGTTATTTGAAAGAATCCATTTATTAATTTAAAAGTGATTATAATTATCAAATGGTTATTTTTCATTGACAGAGCACGGTTCCAGCTGCAAGCTCCACGCCACTTGTGGAACCCGGCGTGGCCGAACTCCGTAAACGCGCCGTCTTGCTGATCTCAGGCACTTCCACAGGGACCCTCAGGGAGTGTGCTGCAGACTCGGAGACGCACCTCTTCACAGAAGAACGCTGGCCAGAGGGAGAAGGCCACTGTGTGTCTGCTGTCAAGAGCCTTTCTTCTCCTTGCAGTCATCGCCACGGCCCCAGGGCTGTTGTCATCAACCTCTACGTTCACAGAAGGAACTGGTGGGTGCTGCCCATACCGAGCCTGGCCAAAGTGTCCCATTCCGAAGGAGATGGGGGGAGGGGCATGGGGAAGAGGAAGTGAAGGAGGCTTCAGTAACATCCGGCCCAATGCCCTGGGGAAACACGGGCCAGTCCAGCCCTGCCTCCCATTGATTCACGCACAGGATGGTGGCTTCACCCCAACTCCCCATCTGGGTCTGGGACGGCCACTCCTGGGAGTCAGAGGAGAGGTGGGGTGCACCCCGCTCAGCCAACGGAGTGCCTTCTCTCATTCACTCACACATACTCGTGAGAGCCAGGCACGGTGCCAGACAGCAGTTACCCTGTGATGACACATGGGTGGGACCTTGCAGAGGCCACAACTGAGTTACGCCTGTCCCTGAAATCTACTAGGTTTTGGTTCAAGGAAGAGGGACCTGGCGGGTGTTGTGAGGATGGGGTGGTGGCTGCCACAGGGAAAGGAGCTCTGGCATCCTCTTCCCTGATGGTTCCACCAGCCTGTCACCTCGGCCTGCTCCCTTGGTGACACCACCCACTGGGTCTCTCTCTCTTTTCCCTGATGCTCTGGCCAGAGGGGACCGTAGCAGCAGGCCTGGGTGGGCGGTTCTCAGGCCACATCTCTGCACATGCTGCTTCTCTGAGCTCCACGCCAGCATGCCCACCCATCCGACTCACAGCTTCTATGTACCTCAACAACAGCAGGCCCAAGCCTGAAGTGTCGCCCCCACCACTCCTGGCTTCCTGCTCCATCTCCCCTTCTGATGGGGCTCCCCTCCTGTCAGTCACACACACCAGCAGCATGCGCCACTCGCGCCCTCTCCTCCTCTCTGCCTTAATTTAATCACAAAGTCCTCATTTTAACTCCTAACTCTGTCAATCTGTCCATGGGTAAATGTCACTGCTGTCATCCTTCCACCCGTCTAAGCCCAGTCCTCCCCTGCCGGGACCACCACGGCAGTCTACTGACTGGCCTGCCCGTATCTGCTCGACCTCTCCAAATCCAATGTGCCCGCCACACTATAGCCAGAGTGACTCAAGACAAAAGTCCTCTGGTGGCCCATGGCTTCTCTGCCAAATGGCCTCCTGACGCCCTCTCAAACCTCCTGGTGTGCTGGCCCCTTGCTCCTGCCTGGCCTTCAGCCGGGTCCTCAGCCCTGCAGCTTTGCATGGCAAGCACACAGGTCCTTCTCGGGTCCCCCAAGGGCACCGAGGGGTCCTTCTTCACAGGCGCACGTGGCTCAGATCTCATTTGAATGCTACCTCTTGAAGCCGCCTCTGATCCCACTACATGCCCTCACGATGCCTCGTATTTCTCCTGCCTCTCTCAACTATCACCCAGCCACGCTTTGTTCATCAGTTGTTGAAAGTCACCCTCCTCCCAGGCACTGTGGATTCCAGGTGGGCAGGAAGGCCATGTCATCATCTCTCATGGACCCCAACAGGTAGTGACGCTGGAAAGATATGGCCCGCAGAGGGCTACGGAGCATGAACACGCAGGATACAGCCCAGGGAAGGCTAAAGCTTGGGTGTCCCACTACGCCGCCTCCCCCAGGCTGCTGTCACAAGAGGACAAAGCCACCAAGGTTTTGCCATGCTCCCTACAAATGTGTCTAATTTTTATTTTTCCTTTGAAAACCTTTTTCACCTTTCAGGACTGCACTGGGTTTTGGTATCTGGGTTACGAAAGAGAAATACATTTGCATTTCCATCAAGACCCTGCTCTCAAAGATAAGCAAGGGGGGTCCATGTGACCATTAAGAGGTCAGGAAGGAGCAAGGGAGTACACTCAAACCACAGCTGTCCCTAGAGCTACTTCAGGGGTGGGGCGGGGGAGGGAGTGCAAAGCCAGATCCCGAAGCAGACAGCAGATGAGGGGCTGGCTCCCAGATTCCTCTGCTAATGTGCGTGGCACTGAATCAACGGAGCTTCCAAATGACAGCCACTGCGGACTTTATACCGATTTTAAGGAATCGGTAACCTCAGAATTAAAAAAGCATTTGAGTGGTCACTAAATTGTATGACTTTGGTCCCCAAAGCAATATGCATTAGCATCTTATGTTGACATGCAAGAATTCTGGCATTTAGTTTGATAAAAAGAGACAGTGGCAACAACCTCCTGAGAATCAGAGAGCTAAATCAGAGGAATGAGGGTGCTGCCTTCCTACAACAGCCACGACAATCGCTGTACGTAAGAGGTCCAAGAATTTAAAATTCAGTTACTTGTTCAAACCCAGACAGATGAACCACAATGCTGCTTCAAATCAATAGTTTAAAATATTTAGCAAAAGGACTGGGTTTGTCAGAAAGGTATGACCTTTTTCCCATAAGCATCAATTGAAATATTAACAAAAATCACATTTAGTAAACATATTTAAACTCATATTAAATACCACATAAAATGTGGTTTCATATGATCCAAAAAATTAATATATCCTATTACATTTTTACTTCCCACTAATTCGAAATTACAAGGTGGCAATTTCTTCTATTAATAGATCCAGACCAGGAGAACCCACAACCGCCTGAATGGGCATCAAGCTGGTGTGGACAGAATCAGAGGGCTGGTGCTTGTGATTGGCCAGTGCTTACCTGCCCCAGCCTCCAGCAGAAGACCAAGGCACGGGGGGCTTCAGGCAGAACTGGAGCTCAGCTTCACCTGCCAGCTGGGCTCGACTGCCAGGTAGCAGGCACTGTGAGGAAGACACCTTAACCAGGACACAGAGACTAAAATAAAGTTTGGGGTGGCAGGGTGTGTTTGCACACACAAAATTCTGCTTGTTGCAGAGAAATGCTGCATGTCTCAGAAAGGAAGATGGGGAGGTGGGCAGGGCTGAGAGAAAGTGGGTTTGTTGTTAGTGCTGTTTATAACATGATTTTTTTTTTTTTTTCTAAATTGGGATATGGGATTTGAACTCAGCTTTAAGAAAGGAGTGGATCGTACTCTAAGAGCAGATAGTGACAATTCTGGGCCAGCGTACAGGAGGAAACAGCAGTAGCGGCCACCCCTACCTGGGGATGAAGCACCATTCCTGAGAGGTGATGCCTTCAGCACCAGGCAGTGCCTTGCAGGGTCCTTTGAGCTCCTCATCTTAGGGGAGGAATCTGAATGGCCACCCTGCAGGAGTGAAAGCGAGCTGTCAACTAGACCAAACCTCAAAGGAGTCACAGCTCCACTCTGATCATATTAGTCTCTAGGACTAGAATGAGCTGATCCCACACTGCTAGTGCCCCAAGCACTGCTAGAGGAAGAAAACATCCTCCCGGGCAACATGTCACTTCTACACACTGTTTTTCAAATGTGCGAATATGGCATAAAATAAACAACAACTAGACATACGAGGAGATATGACAACATGAATAAAAACAGCAGAAATAAAGACTAAAAATAGATCACAGGGATTCCAGGTGCTAGAATTTAAAATAATTGTACTTTACTATCTTCAAGGAGGAAAAAAGCTAAGATCTCAAAATTCAAGAAAGAATCACAAACTGTTTAAAAAAATGAAAATACTCAAATTGAGAAATCATTGGAATAATGGATTCTATGAATGGGTTTAAAACCAAATTAGGCACAGCAGAAAAGAAAACGAATGAACTGTCAGAGAGATGTAAAGAAATGAACACAATGGATCCCACAGACACAAAATAATGGAAAGTAACGAAGAACAAGGGATTTAGAAGATACAGGGAAGGGTGCCAGATGTGTAAATGTCGCCAAAGAAGGAGGTTCAAGAGAATGGAGCAAAAACATCTGAAGAAGTAAAGGATGAGAACATTCTGAAACTGTTGGAAGACATTGAGCTACAGATTTAGGAAGCCCTGTGATCCCAAAGCAAGATAAATACAAGAGGTCTACACCCAGTGGATCTCAACTGAGAGAAAAGACATTACTTCAAAGACCTGACTTCTCAAGAAGGATAGTGGAAGCCTGAAGAAAAAGTCACAGTATCTCTGGATTCTGAACAGAACAAACGCAAACCTAGACCCCTGTAACAAGAAAAACATCATATAAAAATACAGATACAATTAAGATGTTCTAAAAAAGAAACCAAAACCAGAAGTTGCCAGCAATTCCATGTGAAAGGCAATCCTTAAAGGCTATGGTGTGCTGATAAATGCTTAACTGGCGCTACACAGTAAGTATGCATGCAGGTGTGGCATTTTTAAAACATAAATTTTACTGATATAAAGGATGCGAAGCACACAATTTACAAATAATATACAATACTCTTTTTTTGTAAATTCAGCAGGACTTTGTTGATATTTGCCAAACTCATGTCCACAGCCAAAACTGTGGTTGCAGCTGCTGAACACGTAGTTCTACATGAATGCTGCCGAGCTGACAAGATGGAGGTGCAGAAGCTGAAGATGTTATGCCAGAACTTCACGTGTTCAGCAATGATGTGAGTGATTTCTTTGCTCAATGAAATGATACTTTTAACTACTGGAATAGGAGTTAAATTTCTGGAGCTATTCAAAATGCAAGAATTACACACAAGACATCTAAAAATGAATGCATCTTACTAACATCTTCTCCATCACATTTTGAAATCTAGACCAGTGGTTGGCATTTTCTTAAAGAGACAGAGATAGTAAATATATTATGTTTTGAGGGCTAGAAGTCACAGTTACATCCACCTGACTACTACTGAGTTATGAAAGCAGCCACAGATGAGACATAAACAAATGAGTGTGGCTATGTTACAAATAAATCCTTATTTACCAAAAGAAAAGAAGGATGTCCAGCCCCAGGTCATAGTTTACCAATATCTGGTGTAGATAATCAAATGAAGTTCCAATTAGTAGCATTTGCGAATTTCTGTTGTGTAAATATTCCTATTAGGACCGACTTCAAGCTGCCAATGTGACAGCACTAAATGTGGAGTTGACAAGATTCTCAGTGGCACAGCATCATATGGCCTCAAAGGTATGGATAACAGTAAA
The DNA here is from genome assembly GCF_048565385.1 of Saimiri boliviensis. Lineage (NCBI taxonomy): Eukaryota > Metazoa > Chordata > Mammalia > Primates > Cebidae > Saimiri > Saimiri boliviensis. Next base: position 113,651,483 of record NC_133460.1, on the reverse strand, counting down.
ATTAGCACGATAATGGGAAGAAATAAGTTTTGAATATGCGTTACCTTTCTAAACATAATGTATTTAACTGTAAATTTATATAATTCATTTTTTACTAATGTGTGTGTTTGACAACCAGCTCACAAAATTCTTGTAAATTAAAGAACTGGCTCTTGGAGCTGGCTGGCTTCAGTCTCCCACTGCTGAAAACGTATTTTCCAGGCGGGAGGAGGATTATCACAGGAATAAGGCTACAGATACAGAAAGGATGAAAAGAATAAAAATGGCAAATCTATATGCAGATCAAATGAATACTGACAGCATTAAACAACACTTTAAAGTCAGATAAATTGACGTAATTTTCACATACAGTGAAATACAACTTTTTATACAAAGAATTCAATGAGTACTGACATGTACCAGCATACAGGCACCACAGCAGCTAAGGTACAGATTCCTGAGAGAGCTCTGATAGTTTGTCTTTCAATGATTCTGTCCATTTTGTCTGATGTCATTTACTGGCATATCTGTTCATAACATTTTCTTTCTAATCTTTTAATGTCTCTAGTAGGATCTGTACTTATTTCCCCTTCCACATCAATTCGGGTAATTTGTAATCTCTTTCTTGGTTTGGTTAAAGTTTTATCATTTTTTATTGATCTCTTCAAAACTAAACAAGCTATTGATTTCTTTGATTTTTCTCAATTTTTTTTTTTCTGTTTCCATTTAACTGATTCATGCTCTGCATTACTGCCTTTCTTCTACAGGATTTACGTTTCAATTTTCTCTTCTCTTTGTAGCTTCTTATTTTGAAAGCTAGATTAGGGTTGGCAAACGATGACCATGGCAAGAATATTTTCAAAGAAAAAAATTTAAAATCCAAAGAAAGAAAATATTTTCCAAAAAAATGATAAAGTACATAATTCAATACAACCCGAAGTGGAATCTGCTAAGATGTGTTCTAAGCGGTGGTTGTGAAATTGTGTGAAGCAAAAAACGATTAGCTGGCCAAATTGAAAGACTTATTAAAACATAAAGCCAATGGTTATTCACTTTATTATCTACTAGCAGGCACTCTGTATAAAATATGTGAATCTGAATCTGTCGCACATTATTTAAAGAATGTAATCAATGATGTACTTCATTGATGCTCATGGACCTAATCATAATCACTTCTACAAAATTTAGTCGGAAAATGAAGCTGGATGTCCTGACATACTGTATCAAAATACACTTCAATGACTTAGAAGTGGTAGTAAAGTTTTATTGCAATTTGTATGTTCAGGGCTATTAAAATTTTTCTGAATCAAAAAAATTTCCTTCAACTATTACTATCAAACATTCAATAGCTTTGTAAATCAGACTAGATATTTTTAAAAAATAAATTCCACTTAAAGTTACAAGGCACAACATTAATTATATGCTTAAAATTCAGTAAAGTTATTGTGATGAAAAGTAATGACTGAATCATAAGAAACATCAGTGGCTTCATATACGTCTTCCGATTTCTATTCCCACACAAATTCACAGTGGATAGAATTTCAGAGCACAAATTACTTTTCTGGTAGTGTTTTGTTTATTGTGGATCCCAAGGCAAGTACAAAAGGAAATCTCCAGATTTCAAAGGCTTTTTAATTGTAAAATTGAAAAGCTTCCACCCAATCTTTGATTGGAAATGATTAAACTGCAGTGTAATGCCGTGCTAAAAGAAAACTGTCAAGAAGACTTTCATAGAATTTGATAAATGCTTTCTAAGCAATAACAATGCTTAAATAAAATTGTGTGTCTATGGGTTATCATATAGGAAATTGATGAAACAGAAAACAGCAGCAGCAACAAAACAGAGAAAAAACAGTAAAACCAGAAGCAGGGTCATTAAAATGATGAGTAAAATTAGTAAGCGGCCAGCCAGAAAGATCAGGAGAAAAGGAAATTAAAGCTGGACACAGTGGTGTGTGCCGACAGTTCCAGCTCTTTAGGAGGCTGAGGTGGGAGGATTGCTTGAGTCCAGAAATTTGAAGCCAGTCTAGGCAACATAGGGAGATCCTGTCTCTTAAAAAAAAAAAAAAAAAAAGCAGCAAAACCAAATAAGTTGATTTTTAAAATGACAAAAATATCAGGAAACCTGGTGTCCTATAATTTTAAAATCTTCCAAGGAAATTTATAAGACGAGATGCTTTCAGCAGCATACTCCCACAAACATTTAAGGAAGCACTACCAATTAATAAATGGATAACACAACAGATCACATAGATTTAAATATTCATCTACCTACCAATAATAAATCCAACAAAATGTATGCAAGACTTCTGTAGGGAAACTCTTTAAGTCATGACAGAAAAATTAAGACAACCTCAACAAATGGAGGACTATAATATGTTCACAGATTTGATGCCTCAAAATTGTAGAGATGTCAGTTCTCCTCAAACTACAAAGTCAATCAAATCTCATTTCAAAAAGAAAACGTTCTTAAAAAAATTACTCTTAAACTGAAATGTGACAAACTGATTCTGAAATTTATAGACTAATGGAAATATCTTAACCAAGAATAACCAAGATGGTTGTAAAAAGAAGAAATCAAACACTGTCTCTACCAGATACAAAAATTTATTATAAAGCTACAATAATTAAAGTAGTGTGGTATAATGGGAGAATAAACAAATATGCCAGTAAAATGGAATAGACAACTAAGAAACAGACTCATTTCACTTGTGACAAAGGGGTCACTGCATAGATATGGGGAATGAATGGACTTCTCAACGTGCGTCAGTATTCACTTAGAGATGGCCTGTTTCTCATGTTATAAACCCCAACAACAAAAAACAAAACCAACTACAATGGAACTCTAACTAAATGTGAGAACAAGTAACTGTAACTTCTGGAACAGGACAGGTAAACCACAGCCTGCAGACCAACTCTGGCTCAGAATCTAAGGGTGGTTTTTACACTTCTGAAGATTATCCTTAAAAAAAATATATATGTGGCAGAGACTATCTGTGGTCCACAAAGCCGAAAATATTTACTATTTAGTCCTTTACAGAAAAAGGTTTGCCAACCTATGATCTACAATACATAGGAAAATACCTTCATGTTCTTACGAGAGAGAAAAGACTTCTTAAACGTGACAAAATGCACCAATCGTAAATGAAAGGACTGATTAAAAACTACCTTAACATTAAAAATTTCTGTTCAACAAGACACAATTAAAAGAATGAAAGGCAAGCCAAAGAGTGGAGATACTTTCAACACAAATGGCCAGCAAAGGATTCATATCTGTGACATATAAATAATTCCAATATAAGACAACACAGTAAGAGAATGAAGAATGTCCTGTACAAATACTTTTAAAAAGAGCAAATACAAATGGCAAATAATCGTACAGAAATATGTTCAACCACATTAGTCATTAGTAATTAGTCATTATAGAAATGCGACTTAAAACCACCATGAGATACATGAACACCAGCATGAGAATGGCTGAGGTTAAGAAGCTCCTAATACCAAATGGGCATCAGAGTGGAGCAACAGGCAACCTGAGACACTGCTAACGGGTGCTAACCTGATGTTTAACCACATTGGAAAACTAACAATAATTACACCCACACCCTACGACCAGCGAGTCCCATGCTAGGACATCCTCAGCAGAAATGCATGCATATGTGCATCAAGAGACAGGAGGGAATGATCACAGGCAGGGGCATCATGAGTAATGAAAATTTCAACGACCAAATGTCCATCAGTGTGGAAGATACTAATAAACTGTGATAAATTCACATGAAGTGACACTGCACAACAATGGAAAGGAACAAGCTATGGTGACACGCAGTTTTATGGAGGAGTCTCACAGACATTCAGTTAACATCTTTAACTGGATTAAAGAGGCTGGCAATGAAGAAATACAGCACATACATAATTTATCGTATGTACAGTTAACAAAAAGCACAAGCAAAACAAAAGTATAGTGCTGAAGGGTGCATACTTAGGCAACAATTCTATAACAAAAAATCAGAAATTACCTGGAAAACCCAAAAGTCAGAATGGGGTTATCTCTGGGAGTGGCAGTAGCAAAAGTTGGGAAGAAACACAGGGCTGATTTCTGGGGGGCCACCACGGTTTGCTTCTTGATTTGCCTGATGGTTATACAAAGATTCACTGCAGGCCTTTCTCTGCGTATTATCTTCATTACAAAAATGGTTAGAAACAACAGGTGACACTTCAAACAGCTGATTCCCAAGACAGTCGGGATACGATTTCAGGGTTTGAGGACATTTTTGGCAATATGACAGTTCAAGTGAATCTCAATTATGTAAGGCTGGGCAGCTTTCAATATGCGCTAGTTTTCAGTAAATCATAAACGCTTCTCAGGTGTGGGAACCAAGCCAAGAACTTCCAGCCGTCACCTGTTAATTACCATCTTACGTCTCATAAATAGCAAACATGAGAAACACAAACTTCTGCAACAGTATCACTGCTCTCAGCATTGCTGTCTAGGCTCTGGTCAACGCATGACAAAACAAAGAAGTAGCAGATAAAAACATTAGGAAGGAGAAAAACAGTTGTCATGATTTCCAGGTATTATTCGAGAAAGTTAAAGAGAATAAATTGATGTTAGAATTAATAAGATAATTCAGCAGAATGGCCAAATACGGAAGTCAATAGATGTCAGGAATAATAAATTAGTAATTTCAATGGGTGAAAAGAGCTCATTTATAAAACAAACGTTAAAAAATATATGACTAAACTTAGCAAAAAATACGAGTTCTATAACTAAAAGTATAAAATTTTATGGGAAGACATAAAGGAAGCGCTAAATAAGTGAACATACAGCACATTCCTAGATAGGAAAATATCAGAAAGAAACCTTTTCTCAAAATTAACACAAATTCATTGTGATCCCAAATCAATCTACATAGTGAATGCACCTTGAATCAAAACTCTAACTGGATTTTTAAATGTGAAAGTTGACAAGTGCATTCTAAAAGCATGGAAAAAGACATCTGAACAAGAACAATTAAAGGGGCTTTTTCATTACTTAAAATTTATTTCAAATAACTTCAAACTTTCAAAAAAGTTACAAGAATACTGAGAACACCTGTATATTTTTACCCAAATTCACCTGTTTTCACCATCTTGCCACTGTTTTATTTTTCTCTCTTCCCCTGCTCCCCACACATAATTATTTGTTTGTATGAACCATTTAAGAGTTACCGTGCGTATATCACACATCTTATTTCCTAAGATAAAGAATATTCTCTTAGGTAACCATAATGCGTGCTTTTATCTAACATATAATCCATAGCCAATGTCATTAATTGTCCCAATTATGTTTCTCCCACAATACACTCTCCCTCGAGTACAGGCTCACACATTGTATTCAGTCGTCATGTTTCTTCAGTCTCCCTCAAGCTGGAACAGTCTTACAGCCTTTGTCTTTCACGACATGAACATTTTTTACATAAAGTAAAGCTCACCCTTTTTGGCGTTTAGTTCTGTAAGTTTTGACAAACACCTATGGTCACATGACCATGATTAAGATCAAGACAGAGTTCCATCACTCCAGACACTTCCTGTGGCCCTTCACAGACAACCTCTTTCCCCCTAGATCCCAACTCTGGTGACCACTGATTTGCTGTCCCAGTGGTTTTGCCTCCCACAGTCAGTCCTGTAAGTGGAATAATGTCATCATGTTGTCTCAGTGTCTGGCTTCTTTCAGTATCAAATACATAATGCCTTGTGAGCCATTCCTGGTGTTGTGTGTGTCAGGAGTCTGCTCCTTTCTCAGGGCTGAACCCAACTGCATGGTATGGATGAAGCACAGTTTATTTACCCAGTTCTCCAAGTGAGGGAATGGCTGCTGAAGACTCGGGGAGACTCTGAGTAAAGCCACTATAGTGCAAGAGAGGGAGAGAGACAGAGACAGAGATGGGAGCGGGGAGAGAGCGGTGGGTGGGTGAGTGAGTGAGGAGTGGGTGGGTGAGTGGGGAGTGAGGAGTGAGTGAGTAGGTGGGTAAGTGGGTGTGAGTGAGTGGGTGGGTGAGGAGTAAGTGGGTGTGTGGGTAAGTGGGCGGGTGGGCGGGTAAGTGGGCGTGGGTGGGTAGGTGAGTGAGTGGGAGGGTGGGAAGGTGGGTGGGTGTGTGGGTAATTGTATGGGTGGATAAATGAGTGGGTGGGTAAGTAGGTGGGTGTGTGGGTGGGTAGGTGAGTGGGTGGGTGTGTGGGTGGGTGGGTGGCTGGGTGTGTGGGTGGGTAGGTGAGTGGGTGGGTGTGTGGGTGGGTAGGTGAGTGGGTGTGTATATGGGTGGGTGGGTGGGTAGGTGGGTGGGTGGGTAGGTGAGTGGGTGGGTGGATGGGTGAGTGGATAGGAGGGTGGCTGAGTGGGTGAGGAGTAAGGAGTGAGGGAGTGGGTGGGTGACTGAGGGAGCAGGTGGATGGGTGAGTGGGTATCTGTTTTTGTTCACTTGAGTAAACACTTGTCAGATTGCTGTGTCATACAGTAAGTGTATGTTCAAGTTTATTTTTTAAACCTACCTGACTGTTATCCTGGCAGCTGTAATTTGGCATTTTCACCTGCAGTGGACTCCCACTGCTCTGCATCTTGACCAGCACCTGGCACTGTGAGTTCACTTTAGCCATTCTAATCAGCATGTAGTAGAATTTCCTTGTGGTTTTAGTTTTCATTTGCTAAGGGTGAAGATGTTGAGCATGTTGTCACATGTCTTCCATTTATATGTGTTCTTTGGTGAAGCGCCTGTTCCAATGTCTCGCCCATTTTAAAAATTGGCTTCTCCTTCCCCTGGCTAATTCTGGGCTCATTTTCTATTTTTCCTTCTCATCCTCCTTATCAGTTTTCTTGTTCTAGGCTCCTTTTGTGTCTTTACTACCCCGTCCTGGAGTCAGTCATTTCTCCAAGTTGTACAAGATCCTTTCAGTGTTGCACAGTATTTTGGAAATAGGACTGGGAATTAGGCATGTTCTTTGTGACTGGGATATTACTGCCTCCAGGCCTTTTTAGTTCTAGCTAGAGCTGGAAGAAGTGTACAACGTGCATGTTTGAAAAATAACGAGTCCATACAGATGGTGCTGATTTCAAGCCAACTGCACCAGCTTCTTCCGTCCTGACCCCTACTCTGCATCAGTCATGGGGAATTCTCCAAAACACCACCACCCTTAAGTCATTTTCTCAATCTACATACACATGAAATAATTTCACATTTCTATGCAAAACAACAATATTAAGAATATTTGTAGTTTCCCCCCTACAACTGAGTACATGCCATTGGACTATAGTGTATAAGTTACTTGCATTGGTACTTTTCTCCTTCCCTTTTGCATGATTATAATATTCATCTGCAATGCAATTAACAGATTTCCTAATCACGAACTACCCTTGCATTCTGGGGCACTGAAATAGTATATTTATTGAGGTGTATTACATAGTACTAGCGAGGTGTTGGAATCATTCACTAATATTATTTAGCATTTCTGCATCAATATTCCCATGTGATATTAGTTTTTATTTTCTTTATGATGTACTGTATTTATCAGGTTTAGGTTTCAATTTATACTTGCTTCACAAAAAATATGGGAAGTTTCTTTTCATTTCTTATGTTTTAAAACAATTTATGTATCATTAGAATCATCTACACAAAGGATTTACTAGAATTCCCCTGTGAAAGCAGCTGGGCCTGGACCCATTTTGTGAGGTAGTTCTTTGAAAATATTCTCTACTTCTTCCATGTAATTTGGTTTATTTAAGCTTTCTATCTCTACTGGGGTTAATTTTGCTAAAACTGGTTTTTCTCCTAATTATGCACTTCAAAAATGTTTTCATATTTATTTGCAAATTAGTCTCTTGTGCTTTAAAAAACTTCTATATCAATACTTATTTCCCTGTTGTCATTCTCATTTTATATATTTGTTTCCCTATTTTTTCCTTGAATAAGTAATGATTTGTCTTTTTCAATTTTTTTCAAAGTAACTAGAATTTGCTTTATTAAATAATGCTTTTTTCTTCTCCACTTCATTATTTTCTGCTTCTATTATTTCCTTTCCTATACTTTTTTGGTTTCCCTTTTAATCTTTCACAGTTTTCTGAGTTTAGTATTATTTTTCTTCTCTCATTTTTATTGATACAGGTGTCTACAGTCATGAATTCTCTAATCATTGCATTAACTATGCTTTTGATACATAGAGTTATTTTACAGACATTCTCTTATGTTGGTTTATATCTGCACTTTCATTCAAGAATAGGTTTTAAGTCTCTAGGTGGATGGGCCTTATTTTTGTTAACAATTTATAATTTTATTGCACTGTGATCAGAGAATGTTGACTGTAAGAATTCTTTTATGAAACTTTCCTTTTTAACCTAAATTTTGATATGCTTTTATAAATATTCACATGTTAAGAAAAAGATGTATTTTTTAAATTGCATTTTAGGTTTTGGGGTACATGTGAAGAACATACTGGATTGTTGCATAGGTACACACACGGCAGTGTGATTTGCTGCCTTCCTCCCCCATCGCCTATATCTGGCATTTCTTCCATGCCAGCTCTCCCCAACTCTCTACCCCCCGCTGTCCCTCCCCTATTTCCCCCTGACAGACCCCAGTGTTCGATGCTTCCCTCCCTGTGTCCATGTGTTCTCATTGTTCAACACCCTCCTATGAGTGAGAATATGTGGTGTTTGATTTTTTGTTCTTGTGTCAGTTTGCTGAGAAAGATGGTTTCCAGGTTCATCCATGTCCTTACAAAGGACACGAACTCATCGTTTTTGATGGCTGCGTAATATTCCATGGTGTATATGTACCACATTTTCCCTATCCAGTCTATCGTCGATGGGCATTTGGGTTGGTTCCAGGTCTTTGCTAAACTGTGCTGCAATGAACATTCGTGTGCAGGTGTCCCTATAATAGAATGATTTATAATCCTTTGGATATATACCCAGTAATGGGATTGCTGGGTCAAATGGAATTTCTATATCTAGGTCCTTGAGGAGTCGCCACACTGTCTTCCACAATGGTTGAACTAATTCACACTCCCACCAACAGTGTATTTCTACTCGGGGAATGCATTTCGATGCGTATCTGTCGCCGGTAGGTTGTTTGGGTCTCCTGCATCACTCCTTACCTGTGGCCACTGACGTGTCTGTACTAAGAATGGTGTGTTAAAGTCTCTGAACATTTCTGCATTTCTATTTATTTCTCTTTGCATATGCTGTAGGTTCTGCTTTATACAGGTGGTTTCTATGTTACAAGGGTTTTACCTTCATTACGAGTGTGACTTTTAGCATTTTAAGGTGTCTTAATTTGTCTCTCATAATGCCTTTTGGCCTGATTTCTGCTTGGTCTAATCCCAAGATGGCAGCCCCTGGTTCCCTATGGTTTCATCTGCCTGATTAATCACCGCCCATCCCTCAGCCCTTCCCTTCTGAATCACCGTGTTTCAGGTGTGCTGCTCACACGTGATCAGTTACCCCTAACCTTTCTAAGCCAACATGAAATTTCACTTCCACGAGCCGCTAAGCCCCCTGACGGTTCCTGAAAGCTTCTGCTTTGCCCTGTTTGTTGATGCTGGAATTACTGTGAGTGTTACAGTGTCTCTCTGCTTAGTCTTCTTTGCTTCTTCTTTTAGTTTAATATTTTGGAAAGTGTTTTTAATCTAGTGGCATGTTCACATTTATATCTTTCATAGTGTCTGTAATCCTGGGTGACCAACTTGGCCCAGTTTACCCATGATTTTCCCAATGTTAAAACGGCCCTTGGGGGCCCCTCACAGGCGAACTGAGATGGCTGGTCACCCTAATTCCTTGCCTATGGTCTGTTGGCTTGAAATAGTTGCCTTTGACTCCTACCTATGACCTATACAACAGGCCATGATCTTATTCTACTCCCTCCACCCCTCTTTTTAAAATTTTTATTATCTGTATTCTGTCAGGCTATTTGTGTATGATTCTACCTCCTGTGTCTGCACCCCCATTCTTATTTACAAACAGGAATGAAAAAGGACACATCCTACTATACGTGGAAATGTCCGCAGACCCACATTAGCGTCAGTGAAGAGCTGGCCAGGGACAGCAGTGGACAGAAGAGAGCCTGCATCTAGACCCACACACATGCGAGGTCAGAATAAGATGAAGGCGGCATTTCAGCTACGAGGGTAGAGGACAACGAAGCCTACAAAGGGTGTAGAAAAACCATCGATGTAGAAAAACGTTACGTTAGATCGTGTCTCAGATCACACGAAAGCAAATTACCAGTTAATTAAAAATATCAAAACAAAACCGTAAGTAAAGATAACCTTTTTGCAGTCTTACAGTCATGATGGTCTTTCAAAGCAGGACTCAAGACTGGAAACTCCAAAAAATGGACTGTCAGATTAAATTGTGGAAAAGTTTAAAACTCCAGCATGACAAAAAGACACCACAAAGGCTGGGCGCAGTGGCTCATGCCGGTAATCCCAGCACTTTGGGAGGTCGACGTGGAAGGATCATCCAGCCCGGCCAATATAGTGAAACCCCATCTCTTCTAAAAATACACACACACAAAATAATTAGCTGGGCTTGGTGGTGGGCACCTATAAACCCAGCTACTTGGGAGGCTGAGGCAGGAGAATCATTGAACCCAGGAGGTGGAGGTTGCAGTAAGCCGAGATTGTGCCATTGCACTCCAGCCCAAGCAACAGTGAGAGACTCTGGGGAAAAAAAACAAAAACAAAAAACCCCACTAAACTGCTATGAGAAGAGAATAGAATAACATATTTATAGCTGGTCAGACAAAGGACTAATAGCCATATTGTAGTTACTAAAATGAAAAGAAGCAATGGAAAAAAGTCAACAAAGCATATGTACAAGTAAATCAAAGGAGAAAAATATAATTGGCTAATAAACATAAAAAGTTGCATGACATCCATAGCTGTCAAATGTCAGCTCTTTGAAAAATAAAAAGCCATTTTAGAGATCTTCTGTTTGCAGAGGTGTGAGACGTGGACATCTTTATTACTGCTGAGAGTATGAGTCGGGGCTGCAGCCGCGAACATTTAAGTGTGCATACCCTTCGGCCAAACAATTCTTTTCCTATGAGTCTATCCTGCAGAAATACTTGCATATGGCACAAAAATACAGACATACACAAATGTTCATAACACCATAAAAGCAAAAAAAAAAAAAGTTGGAAATAAACTAAATTTCCACTCAAAGTGGGAAGAGTTAATAAATTACAGTAATCCATAATACAGAACTATGTGCAGCTATGGAAAGCCTATGATATATTAGGAAGTTAAAGTTCTACTCACAAAAGAATATAGTATATACTTTTTAGGTAAAAGCAGGGAAGAACAGGGAAGTATATTTACAACAGAATCAGATTTATAAGGTTGCATTCCAAAGGACTAAGATTGATTGCCTCTGAAAAGAGGATTTTACGGCTGTACTTCTATAGCTGCTGAAGTTTTTAAAATAATAAATTTGTGTTACTTTAAAAATTTTCAAGTCAAAGAAAGGAAAAACAATGTAAAATCAACAGTCACACACGAACATTCCCCAGAAAGAGATACTCCCTGCTCTGGCTATGGAAACCGTGTGTGTGCTTGTACACGTATACGTGTGTACGTGCGTGTGTGCGTGTGTGTACGTGTGTGTATGTGCGTGTGTGTGTGTGTACGTGTGTGTGTACGTGCGTGTGTGTGTGTGTGTGTTGGGGGTGGGGGATCTTCCTCTGTCAACAGAAAAGGTCTTCCTTGAAGTCTTCGAATATTTCTGAGGGTTGCCCCCACCCCCGTAACCTAAGCACACACATTAATTTCACATTATGGAAACCCACAGCAGAGGCAGGAGAGAAAGAGGGAATCCGTCGAGATAATGGAGGTGGGCTCCGTGCCCCTCAGCCCGCTGAAGAGGAAGCAAGCCTGCTGGGACGAAGAGCTGCCCTTCCCAGCCGACGCCCCACGGGCTCTGCTAGAGGTCCCAAAGCCTCTCTGCAGGACTCTGTAGGTTGCTGGGTTTTTTTGTTTGCTATTTGTTTTAATCTCAAGTTGGATGGGGTATCAGTTTCGTAAGGGCAGAAACTATGTTTTCTTCTTCCCCGAGTGCTCCCCACACCGCAGCCTCTGATGAAAGGGCTGCAGGATGCCTTCCATCTACACACCTGAGACAGACTACAGATGACAAGCGCTCGCCCATCAGGTACCACCCCATGCCATCAAAAAGGTTAATGTAATACTTTAACTGCAAAAAGACGCACACCAGCATGGGTTCTGGGAAATAAAAAAGAAGGATTAATAAATGAGTGCCCAGAAATGAAACCACAATTGGCAGTGAGATGAAAAACCAGAATGGGGTAAGAGTGAAAGGAGAGAAAGAAGGAAGTTATAAACTTAGTTCTGAGAAGACAAACGCTTGCTGGAATTGGCAGCAAAAAACCAGAATGTCACATGAAATGACTGTTCACTCTTTAGAGGAAAGAAAAAGCACCAAAGATCAAGGAACTCCTTCACTGTACAGGCAATGAAAGAGAAAACACAGCCTCATCTTCTGACATCTACTCATGCCACAGAGAGCTCGGGAAGGGGCGGGGACATTCGGATGACCACCCTACGTCCCCTCTGTGCCCAAACAGCAGGTGCTGTGCACCCGCCATCACTCAATTTCAAAGGCAATCTTTAAGGAGGACTTTGGTTCAATTTAGACTTTTACTTCTGTTCTCATGTCAGTCTATAAACATCAGAACACTTTCTGAAGTTTAACACTGTTCCAAAAGACTTTCCTGGCAGATATTCATGGAATATTTTTGGGCTAAAATGCTCTTCAAAATTTCACATGCTCATTCATCATTAAATAAATAATAAGGCTAGTAGTCTTGGAACTGGTACGCATCGTGTATGACTTTTAGTTCTGTTCTCATGAACAAGTACAAAGGTCTGTGCTCTCCAGAGAGTCTGCCACGAAGCTAACTCCCTTATACTGCAGATACAGGGAGGATCGGCTCTATCTCTTAAGAAAAAGCATTTGGAAAATAACCCAGGCAGAGACAGCTACATCCCAGTATCTTCTTTTTATTTATTTATTTTTGAAGCCGAGTCTCGCTCTGTCACCCAGGCTGGAGTGCAGCAGCACGATCCTGGCTCATTACAACCTCTGCCTCTCAGGTTCAAGCCTCCCGAGTAGCTGGGACTACACCCGTCTAATTTTTGCGTTTTTAGTAGAGATAGGGTTTCACCATGCTGGACAGGCTGGTCTTGAACTCCTGACATCAGGTAATCTAATCACCTTGGGTTCCAAAGTGCTGGGATTACAGGTGTGAGCCACTGTACCCAGCCCCAAGTTTCTGAAACAACAACATGAGGTCATCAAAACTGAAGATTTTTGTTATTGTTGCAACCGCAAAATCCAAAATGAGTGTATTAAGAGAACATTAAATGGTACCTATACCACTGATGAAGCTAAAATGTATACAAGGAATTACAGGTCTACATTGGAGGCCTTGAATGCTACAACTTACAGTTGTATACAGGGGGAATTTTCGGCATTAGGGTTAGGCATGAGTGCTAAGGGTGAGAACAGCAGTTAAGGACACTGAGGAAGGGCACATAGAGGCTTCCAGATGTTTGTAAACACAGGCTAGAATCCAGCTAGCCAATCAGGTTAATAAATTATGACACAGAAATGTGGTGTTAATTTCATTTCAATCAACTAAACTTACTTTCTTGAAAGATAATTTCTTCCAGGACATGTCAAATCACTACAGAACTCCAGGATATGGTGAGATCCCTTGCTTTTAAAGAGCGGGCTGGGCTTCAAGTCTCTCAAAGCACGATATTAGATATTTAGATATGTGAAAAACTCACTGACATTAATGAGAATAACATGGACTTCTAAGCAAGATTTCAAAATGTCGGGGTTAAAAATCCTACTGAATTAGAATCAAAGAAGTCTCCAAGAAATACTGGCAAGCTAACGCGCCACATACCAGGCGTGCTCTGAGGGTCACTTGTCATTCAGCATTTTGGTGTTGCTCTCAATGCATATTTTATAAAACAAACAGAGTAGCAAATCCCTATGTCTGTTTTAAGGCAGCAAGGCAAGGCCACGCTGTTCGTCATTAGTCAATAATAGAGCTGTGTTAGTCTAATGGTGCTGCTCTCCCTCCCTTCCAGACCTCCAGGGCAATCACCTGTAGAATTATCCCATCTGCTGCCGAGAGAGCCAGAAGCCAGTCTTCCATTTTAGTTCCTTACTTGGGATTCACAGAAGGGGGGAAAAAAACTCCACAATTAGGTCTTTCAAGAAAAAGAAAAAAAAGCAAAGCAAAAACAAAGCAGTATAATAGGACCAGGGAGATCACCTTTAGGTTTTGAAAGACCCCCAGAGATCTGATGATCTCCGGGGGATGGGGTGGAAACTACCAATCCCAACAGCACATTAAATATACATTTACGAGAATTTTCTCAGCCAAAGAAAATAGGATAGAGGTGCCAATTAGGGAAGGGCCAGTTCAGGCTTCACACTCATGGGATGGGGGCTCCTCACTGGAGGGTGGCAAATACTCCTGTTCCCAGCATCTCCATGACAACGGGGGCCTCACAAAGTCAGGCCACACGGCTAAGGATCAGTGTGATGGCTTCGCACACACTAAGAGGCCACAGTCCTTGGGGTCCCTTGCTGTGTTGCTGTGTTTATACATGCCCATGCACGCCTGTGTGTGTGTGCGTGTAGGTGTGTGTGGTGGCGGGGCTGGCCAGCCTGTCCTCCCCAGATCCAGCTCCAGCTCCTCTTCCAGGCTGGCAGAGGCCATTTCCTCAGCAATCACCACATTTAAAACTCACTCATCCCTTCTCCCTGCTTTAAGAATTCTCATGACACTGACCAGCACCTGGCTTTGAAGTATATTTTACCTGTTTCTTCCGTCTCAGGCCTGCCCCACCTCCACCCCCAGACAAGATGAGGGATGCCATAGGGCAGGGTTTAATCTGTTTTTGTTTACTGCCTCCCCCTCATCCCCACAATCCCTAGAATGCAGTAGGCCCTTGCTAAGTATTTGTTAAATTAATTAAAGGAAGTTGGTTGATCTCTGGCCTATTTCACAATGACTTATCAATAAATAGTCACATACATGTGTATTCTTGAATTTTCAATAGAACGCATCAGGTGGGTAGGAAAATCCCATAATTTGTAGCACTTAAAACCAGCAGGAGGAAGGGGAGCGACAGGGACAGTAGTCTGTGTCAGCTCTAGGCAGGTAGACACACTCAAATCCCCAGCACAGGGCATCTGTCCCCAAATGAAATGCAATTCACATTCTGTGGGACCTTTCACAGTTACTGAGAACTTTGCAAGTAGCTGCGAATCCCTAGCCTAATAGACAGAGCTCACCTAACTCACAGAAACTGGTAGCTTTAGATTCTTAGGACATGGAGTGCACGGTTTTTGCTGTCTTCTGGGTGGAGGAAGTTCCTCTGGGTTAAGAAGCCTAGGAGTTGGGTAACATGGAATCTCCCCAGTGTGAACATCTTGGGGTCCCTCAAGTACTAAGCTAAGGGGAAGAGTCAAGCTGGAAACCACTCCGGGCAAACCTGCCTTCCATTCTATTCTAAGTCACCCCTCTGCTCACTGAGATGAAGGTATCTGACGGCCTCCTTTGGAAAGGGTGGAAATGAAAACAGTGCAATCATTTTTCACTGGCCCACCTGTGACCTGAAGCCCCCTCCCTGCTTCCTGTTGTCCCCGCCTTTCTGGACAGAACCAAGGTACACCTTACATGTATGGATTGATGCCTCATGTCTAAAACGTGTGCCACCAAGCTGTGCCCCGACCGCCTCGGGCACACGCCGTCAGGACTTCTGAGGCTGTGTCACGGGTGTGTGTCCTTAATCTTGGCAAAATACACTTTCTAAATTTCCTGAGACCACCTCTGATATTTGGGGTTCACGGCAGAGACGACATGCCAATGCTGCTTCCAGAGGCCTGGAGGTAGGCCCCGCCCTCCTCACCCTGCAGGAGGCAGTACCAGGAGCTACTATGGAGACGCCTAGTCAGGAACCCTCCTATGCTTAGGGCTGAACACCGTGTTCACTGGGCAGATAGTGGCCACAACTAGCTTCCGGGAGCGGGGGTCTTGCTGCCCTCATGCCACGGATGAGATGTCTGTCACCTCCCGACTGCAGCCCTGACTCCCCTGAAGATGGGTCCTGGGCGACAGCCTACATAGGACATCGGTGCCACATCCCTGAAGGGACTCCAGCAGGGGCACTGCCACCAACGACCTGACCTCTCCTTGGCCTTTGCCTGGGTTCCCTGGAATCAACAGTCTGCATCTGTGAAGTGCCCATTAGTTCAGGGCTCGTCCCGTGAAAGGCTTGGCTAGCTGGCCCTTCTGAGGCCTGAGCTCAGTCCCCGGGCCAGGGCACCTCTGAGTGCTGCCTGGCTGAGCTATCTGGGACTGCTGGGGAGTTTATTTAAACACACGGAACCTCTCATCCGCACTTTTTCTGTGCAAAATCAGTGCCTGCTCTATATGGACCCTGTGCGTTTCCTCCAGAAGCACATGCGCTGTTGTGCTTACCGTGTGCTTTTGCAAGATTTAGAGAGCATGAGCTTGCAGAGAAAATCCGAAGCCATGCAAAGCGCAATTCCCTCCTGCCCACGTAACGACAATCTGCAGCCCGACTGAGGAACAGCTCCCTTCCTGCCTTCACAGTTAAAGAGTGATTTACATTTATATTTTTCTCCTTTTCAAAGGATTACAAAGTGTTTTACAAGCTCATCCGTGTTTGTTTATGCCAGTCACTCAGCCAGGTGAGTCACACACGAACATGCACAGAAGACATGAAACCTCTCCTGCAAGGGTCAAAAGCAAACGACAAAAATCTGGACATTTAAAAGTCAACGGGGAAGATGTTCCTGCCCTCCCACCAGCTTCTAAGACGATGCCTCGAGAAGCATCAGGTTCAGCACCTTGGAAAATCAGACCTTCATGGGTTTTAAAAATGGTAATTTGTGAAAGAAACGTGTCTTTGACCGAGTCTAAAGCCAGATAAACACTGACTTCCAGCCACGCAAACCACTTCTCTGCATGCTCCGAGGCGGCCCCTCCGCGTGAGGATGGTGGGGCTGCTCGGGTCTTCTCTCCCGGCAGACACACAGGAAACCACAGCAGTGCACAGCCACGCACCTGCCCAGGCCCTCCGCGGGCACTGGCTGGGAAATGGCCGCAATGCTTTCCATGCAAACCTCCGGGCGCGTGCACGAATGTCCTTAAACCAGGAGCCGCTTCAAGGCCTCTCTCAGCACAGGGCTTCTCCCCGGACTACCCAGCCAGGCTGAGCCTGGAAACCGCTTGGGGGCTCCCAGACTGGGCAGGCTCCCCCTCTGCAGCACGCCAGGGATGAAGGAGCAGCAGTCACCCTCTCCATTGAGCCTGCGTGGTCCGCTTCCACTTTTCCATGGACCCTTCCTTAGATGCGAGGAATTTGCAAAGACTGTTAGAAGTGGTTTCCACTGATTTTCAATGGCAAATTCCACTTCCCTGAGTTGGAAGAATGGTTAGTTTTTTCCTTAGGCATTTGTAAAAACAAGTGACCCACTGTGGCCTGTGCCATCACATTCCAAATACCCATCCAGCCTCCCCACCCCCCTGCCCTCAGGTGTCACTTGTCATGACAAGAGGCCTAAGGGAGAGGTATGGGTAGGGGGAGGCCCCTTCCTGCCTGCCGTGGCCAGACAAGCTTACCGAGACCCCCAGCCACCTTCCTCGCTCCTCAAGAGGCTCGTACACCCCCACCTGCTCCTGTCTATCCAGGGTCTTACCCACCCATACAGGACCCATGCTCCAGGCAGTGGGTCCCTCAGTCTCCAAGTGGCTGGGGGGAATGGGGAATGCCACATCTCTGCCTTCACTGAGGTTCACGGTGACGGTCAAAGGCAGGCTCAGAGTGGGCAATGGTACATGATTTCTATCCACTGAACACAATACCAAACTACACAGTAAGGAACAGAAGGTGAAACCTCAGTGCCTTCTCTTCTAGCACCAGCGGCTTCAAAGACACGGGAGAGTGTGGCAGGCGCCCGACCCCACCTGCAGGTCCTCCAGATCCCAGGCTCGTCTGCGCCCCACCCAGGAGCCTGCTCCACACCCTTCACCCCTTCCCTCCTCACCCTTCCCCAGCGTGGAACCTTGGGCCCCTCTTCTTATGCAGCCGAGGTCTTGCCGTCTTCCTGGATCCCAAACGACCGGCGAGTGACCTCACCACCCAGCTTCGCGCCTGCATCCTTGTTGGCACAGCCACCCAAGCAGCAGTGGAGGGTCAGCAAGGCAGCCATCTGTGCAGGCAGATGGGCATGGAAGGCGCTGGCCTGCGGTAGTGGCACGTGGCCCTCACTCTGGGCCAGCTGTGCTCAGCACAGGCTGCAGTCTTGTCAAGGGGGAGGCGGGCTCTCCAAGCAGGGGTTTCTGAGGGCTGTCCGGTTCTCCCCACATCCCCGAAGGTGGCCCCACCTGGCCCCCCGACTGCAGGTATGCTCTTCCCTCAACCCCAGCACAGGATCCTCCTCATGCCTCACCTGCCCGTGGCCCACCTGACACTCTTCACCCCTGGAAATCTGTGCCCTTTGTACCCAACACCCTGGGCGGTGGGGCCTCGGTGACACAGAAACAGCCTTCCCAGAAGGCCATGATGGCCGCCATGCTGTGCTTCCTGGGGCCTGTCCATGCGGCCCCTGCCTCTTTCTTGTTTAGCAGAGGCACTGCCTGTCACATGATGTAATCTTGCCAGCTGACTGAGACATCTCATGGTGTGGGCCAGTCCACTGCCGACCAGAGTCAAAGGCCACCATCAGGGAGGCCACTCTGTCAGTGACCAGAGTCTGCTCTGCTGGCGTTTCCCCCTGCCATACGGGCCATCTCTGTAGCACCTCAGCCCGGGGGCTGCTCAATGTTCTGTGGAGGAGCAACGTTGACCAGTCACACATATATACCTCAACGACAGGATCACGTCGAATGGTTTCAGGAGGGGTGTGAAACTCAGCAGTTATGGTTAGCGATAAATCCAGAGGATTCTGGTCATCCTGGAGAGGGGGAAATGACCAGTGTTCTCAAATACAAAAGGACAGAATGCTAAGTTTCAAGGCCTGTAAGATTTCACTTTTAGTTCAGACTATTTGGAAGTTCACTCCAGAGGAGGCCTGATGATGGAATAACTGCTTATAAATAACCAGACATGAAGTCCAGCGGAGTGGAGTCTCGATGTTTCAAGGGTGTCTAGAAATAAGGACGAGGAAAGGCTATGGATAACCTGGACCACGTTTCTCTTTTGTCACAGCCGGCTGCATGACCAAACAACCTGGGACAAGATCGGTGCCACCACTATAGTCTCGGCCAGTCCTGGAGGGATCCGAGAGACAGCGGATCTGTGTCCTGGGGCGGGCATCCTGCTGGCATCCTCAGCCCACATTGCTTAGGAAGGAACGTGATGACAGAGCTGCCAGCACCGTCTCAAAACATCATGCACCCTCTCAGGAGGAACACAACAAATATTCAGAGCAGCAGAGACTGTGGCCACAACTGCGTGGCGGCATGGGCCACTTTGGGAGGGTCCCACATGTCACCCTGTGGGTGAGCCCTGCCTGGCAGGGAACCCAGCAGGCATCGAGATTTCACAGATTCAGGCCAGCCGGCCAGCCATCAGACACCAGCTGACTCTCTGCAGCAGCTGAGGTGCGGGGACAGGATCCTCTCCTGCAGAAGCCCCCACACACTAGGGACACAGACAGCAGCAGCCACTGTAGGAGACTGCACACATGCCCACACGTGGGGACTCCACGTGCAGACGTTCCCTCACTCCCCTCCTCCTGTCTTCAACTTTGTGATCAGCTCTGAAGTCTGCTCTCAGGCCCCTGAAAGCCTTCGAGTGGGCGCACACACATACTGGAATCTTCCCTCTCTAGTCTCCTCTGTTCCGTCAGGAGGTCAGAATGCACCCCTCCCTTTGCTTTCCAGGAAGGGGGCCTGAGTCACCCAGGGGACCCACTGTGCAGGCAGGCAGCTCACCTTGCTGTCAAAGACACTTTTCTCTCCGCTCTACTGGAACTCCAGCATCTCCGCTCGGGGGCTGCTGGGGCCAGAGCAGGGATGCCAAGTCCCCCAGCCCTGAAACCTGGCTGGGAGAGGACAGTGTTCCCTGCACAGCCGCCCGGGCCCCCCATGCATCAGGGAAGCACAGGGTGGGCCAGAGCCCGCCTTTCTGTTGTCTTCAGGCCTGGTTTCGTAAGTCCCCCGCTCACACAAGCCCCTCCACAGCTACGCCTACGCCCGATTCCACAAGGCCCAACTTCCAACAGCAGCTTTCCGGGAGGCTTTCCTCTCGGGCGCTTGGCGGGAAGGCCCAACACTGGAGTGAAGGGAGTGGCCCTGGCCAGTGCCACAGTGCCACCGTGCCACCGGCCTCCACGCTTCCAGCCCCCACAGGACACCTGAAGGATTTTTAGCTTGGGTTATTAATGGAAATTCAGTTCAATTTGGGATCAGTGCAGCTCAGAAACTGGATTAAGAGATCTTTTTTCTTTCTTTTTAACTAGCACATGCTCTCCAATGAAGAATTCACACTCTGCAGGGCCCTGTCTTCCTTTTGATGGGTGAATTTCATCTTTAATCAAACCAAATATGAAATGAAAAACATCTGCAGAAACAATCCAACAGAGCCGGATGAGTGCGTCCTCTCATGCAGGCAGCCTGTATGGATTCTATAGGCGACATGTTTCTCCTCATCAGTTATAATTATCATCATGTAACTCCTGGTGCTTTCGCATTGGGGGATGATGCCTTTCAGTTTGCAGAAAATTAGGTAGACAAATATATCTGACAAAGTGTATCGGATGAAGACATAAATAGAATAAAAAGGGGCAATTTGTTCGCTATAGTAAAAACCGTGTAATACCTTACATTTCACTTTGCCATTGAACATTTCTATAAAATGCTTTTCTTCCTTAAAAAAAAAAAAAAAAAAAAAGGTTTTCCTAGAGCCAAATGACCTTTAAAGAAACTCACTCACACTAGTTCTTTCTTTAGCTTATTAGTCACCTGGGACCACCACATTACTAATTAATGCACAAAGAATGCGACCTAAAAGCGCTGCTGCTGCAGGTACTGGGGACACAAGCACCTAAGGGAAGGGATGGCCGAGGCCGAGACGGACCTGAGCTCTCAGGGGCGGGAGGCTCTGGGCCGGGGCCCACTGGACACAGGCCAAGGGCTGCAGGGAGGGTGCAGAAGAGACGCAGGGAGCAGAGCCGCCCAGGTTGCCCAGAGCGATCAGACAGCATGAAGGGGCAAATGCAGCCAAAGGGGTTCCACAGGATCCTGCGGGATCTTCAGCTCAGCCCCTTTTGCACACTGGCCCTCGGCCAGTCACACCACCAGAAAAAGTCCCGGCCACGACGCAGGAGCCACGGCAGGCAGGGGCAGCCAGCACACCGAGCTCTCCCCTAGTCCCAGGCACATCGAGAAAGGGTGACAAATCCTCACCAAGGCCATGGCTCCAAATGCTGAAACTGGGAAGCTCACGTCTTAGCAGTGTGTGACTAGAGGGGTAAATCTTACACACCCGAAGTACTTGGAGATGCCCACACCAAGGAAAGGCGTGCTCCCCGAGAAGGATCCCTGCCGGAGGGGTTCCCATGGCCCGCTGGGCACACTGCAGTGCTCCATTTCCAATGTGTCATGTTTAGTAAAAGCCAACCCATGGCTCTCCTGACCGAAAAAAGAACAGAAGGACGCAACGGTGAGGGTTTTCCACGTTCACGCACACTCCTACTCCAGTCACCCACCGGCACCTTCTGAGGCAGCTAGAGGCAGGACCTTCACTCCACCAGGAGCTGGCTCTCTCTGGAGGCACAAAGGTAAGAGGAGAGCCTGGCCGGCAAGGGCTTTAGGTCACAGACCTGCCCGTGTGCCCGTGTCCTCAAGCCCAGAGAAGATGAATTAGAGAACTGGCATTCCTTCCAAAGAGATACCAGATTTGCAGCAACACCTGCTGTACACTAAGGTTGACAATTATGAGTGTGCTAGGCACAAAAGCGCCCTGAGGCTGCACAGGCCCCTTCCAGGGCGAGGCTGTTCACTGGTGGTCTCAAGACCCCTAGAACCCCCTCATCCAGGGACTATTCACTAGAAGCCCCCAAACACTCTGAAGTAAAGAATGAGAGTTTGCTCTGGCCAGGAGCCAGTGAGTGCCCTGCCTTTTGTTTCTTGCATGAATTAGCAATTATTTAATAATATCAAAAATACTTCTCATCTGAGACCTTTTAAGGTCTACAACGCCGATCTCCGTTAGAAAGAGACCCTCTCTAGATGCTAACAAGGAAAAAGATGAATGCGAAGAAGGAAAAAAAAAAAAAACACTACAGGCCGAATGTGGGGAAGATAAACAGTTTAAATGTGATAATCGCTAAAATATCATCAGCAAAATTCCCAATAAAATAATCTGTCCTGTTTAAAAATGAAGACGACATGTCATTTAACATCTTTCCTGGCTAACTTTTGCTATCTTGTATTGGCAGCT